>NC_056745.1:147661541-147784041 GCF_019279795.1 Protopterus annectens | reverse complement strand
TTTCTCCGGGATATACATTGGTATCAGAAAACACTGAGAAGCGATCACCCATTGCCATACCCCTAGTGCCTCTCGACATAGGGAATACGATTTGGTTCCTCCCTTTTTCTTTATATACCACACTAATGACATGCTGTCTGAATTGCAACTGTTCCCGTTGGAAGAGAGTCCTGAAATGCCTGCAATGCATACAGCACCGTTCTCATCTCTAGGACACTGATGTGCAAGTGGCTCTCATGTTCTTTCCATACGCCCTGGACAGTCATTCCCAGATAATGCCCCCCACCCGATATGGGAAGCATCTGTGGTCAGTACTGGTGTTGGTTGTGGGGCTACAAACTGGCAGCCTAAGTACAACTGTTCTGTTCGAAGCCACCAGAGCAGGTCTTTTTTGCATGATTCTGTAATGATTATCTGACGTGATACAGGAAGATCCTGCATTGATCACTGGGCAAGAAGTAACCACTGTAGAATCCTCATATGTAGCCGTGCTAGGAGAACTAGAAGGATTGCAGCTGCCATAGTACCTAGGACCTGTAACACAATTCTGGTTCCTACGGCAGATAAGGTTTTTCCTTCCTGCTTGCACATGGTCAAAGTATCTTTCACCTTTGGTCCAAAAAGGGATGAACCATCAAAGGGGGCATTGGTGAAGGAAGACTTGAAGGGTTCAGCAAAGTTGCAAAGATGTATCCAGGAATGTCTCCTAAGAGAAATTCCTGCAGCTGCTGCTCTACTCACCCCATCAGCTGTAAGAAATCAGTCTCATGACGGAGTTGATGATCAAGTTGAGGGTGGAGAGCTGTGAGGAAACTTTGTCTGTGGTCCCCAAAGCTATAGTACCTTGAAGGGTATATCCTAGCTCTTTGAGAAGCTCCCTTTGAAGCCTCGTAAAATGGGTCAGGTAATTCATCAACCGCAGGGTAAAGGCCGCTGAAGAAAAAGCACACTTTCCATATCTGTCGATAGTCTGTGACTCTTTGTTGGGAGGATAAACAGATCAGGAGGTCTCCGATAACTCCTGCTTAGCAGCCACCACTACCACCATTGCATCTACAGGGACTCCTTTGGACACAAACTCCTTTTCAGTAGGGGCAGTAATAAATTTGTTCCGCCTCCGCAGAACTGGTTCCACTGTATCAGGTGAAGTCCAGGCCTTATGTGAAATAACATTAAGCAGTTGGTCATAGGGGGGAGTCACCCAGGAGGTGGAAGGGCAAGATCCAAAAGCCTGTAGGTATACCGATTCGTCCTCTGAAGGGTTGGTGAGCTTCCCGTCATCCCTCTGTTTCAGGATCTCAAGGATGTCAGCAAAAGAAACATCCTCAGAGGGGGACCGTAGGGACCCTTCAGACTCATCCAGATAGGTATTCGATGTAACCGACTCAGGGGAGTCGGTGAGCTTCCTCTTGCACAGTCTCTTCCAAGGGATTTCCTCAGAGGGATACTATGGTGAAGTTTCGGAGGATGATGCCACCCACAGGGGCTTCCTGGGGCTCTGGATCTCTATGCTGGGGAGGAGTGGGTGAAGAAGAGACCAACACTGGCGCTTGTGAAAGAAGAGAAGATGGCTCCGAGAGTGGAGTTGTCTGGGATGACAATACTCCACATCAGCTCAAAAGCCCCCTCACTCCACACCAAAGAGACCCTCCACTCTGAAGATGCTGAGGATAGTCTTTGAGGCAGAGTGGGTGGCTCCGAAGCCAAGCTCAACCTCGCCAAGGCACCGAGGGGTAGAGTCGGCTCAGACAACTGCTCGTGCCGACTCCTCTCACCGGACCAGATGGGTCAATGTCGGCTCCCAGACTCCTTGAGATACGAAGGACCCAAAGATGTCAGAGCAGATGTTGGAACTGATGATCCTGAAGGAGGTCCTGGGACTGACTGTTCCACTGCTATCGGATCCACATTCTCTGGCACCAAAACCACCACTGGGGATGGAGAAGGAATTGGAGATGGTGCCTTGGATGGTCCCGAATCCTTTGGGGTCAGAGATGATAAAATTTTTGCCAGTGCCGGAGTCTTAAGCAATCTCTTCCCCACCTGCTCCATGTCATCATCAGATAAGCTCCTGGAGGAATGGGAGGATAATGAGGGAGATCTGGCTCTCCCCAAAATGGGTGATCTCAAGGTTGGAGAGATCAGCTCCAAAGCAGAAGACCATCTCCTAACTAGCAACTCTTTCGGCTCCGAGGACACTGATGGGGCCGAGAGGTTGATTTTGCTTTGTCGAAACCAAGTGCCTCGGTTCCAATGCAGTAACTTTTTTAGGAGGCTCTGAAGCTGGAGCCATAACAGCATGTCTTTTGGACTGCTGAAACCATGGCAAATTGTGCAAGGGTCTTTTACGTGGATGGCACCCAGACAATATACACAAATAGTGTGCCCATCTGTGATAGACATCTTTTGAGTGCACTGATCACACTTCTTAAAACCATATTGCCTATGTTCTTTAGCTTCTTTTTCCTTTTCTTTCGACAGTTTCAATAAACAAACCACCAATCACAAGAAGGGAGAAGGTATCCTCCTACAACAACACTCAGAAGTAGAAGTAATATGAAATTTTTTTTAAATATAATACTTTTAAATATAAATCTGCTCTAGAGAAAAAAGGAGCCTACTAAACTACTATAACTTCACACAAGAAAATTCAAACAGCACACAATATAGCTTTCTCCAGAAAGCCATAAAACTGCCAGATGATGGATCTAACCACTAGTTTAACACTATTTATAACTATAGCAAATACACAATCCAGCGGTGGAGAATCCTCTAAGCTAAACGGAATCCCCAAGGGAAGGTAAAGGCTTGGGGAAGGGGAGCAGCCCTCTAAGTTAAATGGGCAGCTAATAGCCCTCTAACTAAAATGGATCTCTCACAGAAACAATAGGGAAAACAACGCACTAAACAGTAAAAGGGGTTTTAGCTAAGTCTATCGCACAATTAGAGATAGAAAATCCCCAAAACTGTTGAAAAATATGTAACTAAAGTCTACTCAGCCAACGAGCCAGCCAGAAGATGTCCTGGTCATTTCAGCGGCAAACGAGATCTGGGTATCTTACCCAGTGCATCATTGGATAGGGGTCAGCCTTGAGCCAGTGGAAGCTCTTGAGCTATTGTATTAGGCAGAGTCGGAACCGATGCTTGGTTCCGATCCCAACCAGCAAGAATTGCGATGAGACAGGACAACATAACATCAGTAGTTACACATCTTCATACACCAGCTGAATCAGATTGAATTCTGTTTAAAAATGCAGTCACATATATTACAAAAGGATGGTAGCATCGGAACTGGCAGTTGCTTACTCTTTAGAGTCCAGGGCAGTCATTTCTGCTTTTCTTTAAATGTGGATGATGCTTTTCTTGAGGTGGTAGGGGAGACAAAACACCAAATTCGACAAGCTAGTGTCCAAGTAAGCTAAAAGCTAAAAGCACTGCATGTTGTACATTTGAGAAGCAAATGAAGTTTGAGTTTTAACAATTGGAGTACACAGTTTAGACTCTATTGGACATTTTTACAGTCTTTTATAAAAACAATCTGATGTAACCAAGCTTACTAAAGTATTCTGTATATTTTACTGAAAACAATTAAAAACCTCATGCCACATTTTCCCTCTGAAAATTATCTGATTTGCTTTAGTTTAATAATACTTCTTTACAACATATATCACTGTGGTAGTCCCAAGTCTTTTGATGAGCTTCATTATGACTCCCTTCTATGATTTTACATACAATAATGGTCAGGCTGATGGACCTAAAATTGTCTCAGTTTAAAGTGACCACCTCACTTTTTTAAACTTGTAACAATGAGACTAGGGGTCTATATCACATTGTCAAAGTATTAAAAGTTTGAATCACTAAAGTCCAAACCTTAATACTTTGAATGTGGGAAAAAAAATACAGTTTAAGCCCAAAACAAAAAAAAAAAAAAAAATTCTATGCAGGGGGGCAAGCCCCCTGCACCCCCCACACCCCCGCTACTTAAATACAGCAACTCCGAGACTGTGCTACAGTGTAGAAAATGGAAATCTTCCGTTTCCGCACTGTACTGCCCTGAAGTGCAATCTCGGAGTTGGTATATTTAAGTAGCGGGGCTGTGAAGGTGCAGGGTGGCTTGCCCTCCTGCTTACACTCTTTAGTTTTTTGGGTTGAAAATGCTTTTAACATCAATTCGAACTTTTAATAGTTTGATCACTTGTGTTCAACATTTAGTGATTCTAACTATTAAAAGTTTGATGATGTGATATAGACCCTGAGACTAGTACTATAGGTAAGTGATGTGTTCACATTCTAACATTTTGTTTTAACAAACATAGAGGTTTACTTAATTTTTTCCTTGATCCTGTCTAAGAAACCATTGAGATGTTGTCTGGTCTACAGAACTTGAGTTTTTAATTTATTTTTGGCAGCAGTTATATCTCTAATTATGCAATAGATATCTCCCTTTTGTCTCTATAGCATGCCGGCATAGGTTTATTTTTGTGTTTTTCCTACTGTGAAGTTTGCAGATTTTTTCCTGCAAGCACACCTGCTGTGTCCTGCAGCTTGGTGACCACACCATTATGGTTTTTGGTAACATTTATATTCACAGCTTCCCTTTTAATTTTCTAAATTACAAAAACCTTATTATAGCTTTTAAATTTTGAAAACAAGATGACTTCAAGGTAGAAGTCTGAAAGATTTGACAAGAAAATGTTTCCACTTAATACATACTTTATTTTTAGTACAGTGACTTTTGAAAGCTATATATACTATTCTTCTCTTTTATAGCTTATTCATTTTGTGATTCCATAAATATTTTTATTGGATTTATCTCCACTTTTAGACCAGTACAAATTCATGAATGTAGAAGCTCACAGTATCACAATATCAATAGTAAACTGTAAACATATTTCAACAGAAAAAGTACAGTTCTGTAATTAAACTTACCACCAGTACATATTCAGACAGAGCACTACTGTAGTAGCATAAAGCTATACAGGACGTATCCTGCCAAGGGCTGGATATCTGGTCAGTATACAAAAGCTTTTGGGTGCCTTCATGTAATCTGTGTCGACTGAAGCATGCAAGTATGTTTGTATAAAAGGAGATGTACAGGGACCAAAATTCAGAGCTTTCTTGTCTCTAACTAAGGACAGTCATAAGGCAAGCCCAAATTTCTAAACCTATGCCAAAGTAGAAAAACGGTGAAGGAAACCCCACCCCAGCCAAACGACAGTAACAGAGGAAAAAAAATACATAGAAATAAGGAGGATGGACGGAGGGTATTGTACTACCACAGTGATTAATTTGCACATCTGTTATGGTATGTTTACTTACACACCTGTACTATATTCATCATTATATCACTGTCACAGTTGTGTAAAGCTAAATGGGCAGAATGCCAATGCTTAGGACAGAGTGAAGGATGCAGGATTAAAATCCAGAAGACCCTGAAGAGAACAGCTAGCAAATCCTGTTCTGGCTCTGGAAAATAATTCAATTTTGCAATGTTTAGTGAAAGTGTGCAATGATGACCAAGATGCCACCCCTAAAATGGTACTAGAGTTCACCCCTTTCCAAAAAGCCCAGTAAGTAGCCATTGCCCTAGTGGAGTGTGCTGTAACATTCTGGGAGTGGCATTTTCATTGGAGAGAGTATTAAAACTGAACAGCTTGGATAACCATACAGATACTGTCCATTTATAAACTGCTTGTCCTTTCTTCTTATATTCATAAGAAATAAAGAGTTGGTCTGCCAGTTTGAAATCTGCTGTCCAAGTAGAAACTGAGCTGTCTATGAACTTCATTTTTCTTCTTTTGTTTTTTTTTCCCCAACAAACATCTTTATTAAATGTTCACATATACCATAAGCAATCTTACATTTTTTATAAATTAAAAACAAACATGTCACCACATTAGTTGCAAACAGTATACATCGCAGACACCATTGAAACAACTTTAGTTGCAAACATTATACATCACGTATAATCTATCCAATCATTGTCAGTTAAACATTATATGGCTCATTTAAATCTTGCCTCTTAAATCTCATTCCTGCTCTGCATATACTGTTCCCACAATTCTCATTTTTTCCAATGTAATTTGCTCCCTCCCTTTTCTAAAGATCCCAATTCCAGTTGTTTTATCTCTGTTACTATATTCACTACTTCTAGTAAGGTTGGTCTAGACTTTGATTTCCATGTTTTAGTAATTGCTTTTTTGGCAGCCACCATAATTAGACTGAGCAAGTCTTTACTATGTGAAGACAATTCCAATTCGGTATCGTAACTCAAAAAAATCATCTCCCCGTTCAATCTAATCCGCTCACCCAGCATCTCCAGCAGAGCGGTCTGCAGGAAATCCCTAAAGTCTGCAAGCTCATTACACTCCCAAAAAATATGTTCCCAGCCACCTCTTTCTTGCCCATCACACCTCCATTTGCTATTCACCTGAGGAAGAATTCTTTGGAGTTTACTTGGGGTATAAAAATACTTATGTAAACACTTCCAGTCAAAGATCCTAAATCTTCTTCTTGCCTATTATCTGTATCCCTGACCACTGTTACCCCTATCGGCAAAATCTCCATTCTCGTGCTGGTTTGGTTCTTAGAATACTCCCTGCTATTTTATGAATACAATACTCTGCATGATTTTTGGGGTCTATATTAAAATGATGAAAGTTCAGAATTTTGAACGCTCACATGAGTGGAAATTCAAGAACTCAAAATCACTATTGTGGGGGGCTGCACCTTTCCACCCCCGCTAAATATATATTCCAACTCTGAGATTGCACTACAGTGAGGAAAGGGCACATATTCTGATCGAAAAGATGGTAGTCCAATATCCTTAGCTGGATACATCTGAAAGATTTAGTTCTGTGAAGACAGTACCAGAGTTGTCTGTGGACATTCAAGATATGGAGTGTCTTTTCCCTCATTCTTTGGTTCAGGAAAGAAAATTGTGAGCTGGATAGTTTGGCTTAAAGTAAACTCATATACCAGTTTAGGTAAAAAAGAAGAATTAGTTCTGAATGAAAACCTGCCCCTATGGAAAATGAACTCAGATACTCTTCTTGCAAAGGTCACAGCAATCATTAAAACTGTTTTCCATGTTAAGAAACCTCATGTCAACCAGGTTAGCTGGTTCAAATGAAGCAAGGGTTAGCTTCATTAACACAACATTAAGATCTCAAGAAGGAGCCTCGGTTTACTTGTAGGCTTCTTGTGCAAAACCCCTTTCAAAAACATGTTGACGTGGGGCTGCATAGAAAGAGGAGGATCCATGGGCAAACATGCTGAAATGTCAGATAAAGGCACCTTGGTGGAGGAATAAGAAAGGCCATAAGATAGCAACCCAGACAAATATTGTAAAACCAGAAAACAAATACTTCTGCATGAGTGCTGGTTATGTTGTTGGTACCAACTAGAAAGCCCTTTCCATTTGCTAATATATGATTTTCTAGTAGCAGGCTTTTTTGCCTCCATTAGTACCTGCTGAACATCCTCAGTAAACAGGTGCCTAAAAGGAATTAAGATCTTATCATCCAGGCAGTTAACTGAAGTTGATTGTTGCTGGGGTGTATCAAACAACCCTGTTCTTATGTGAGTAGATAACGTCTGTGAGGACACTTTTGGTAACTATCCCTGGCCATTTTCAAAAGAAGGGAGAACCATGGGTTGCCTAGGACAGAAGGGAGTCACCACAATGATCTTAGGTCATTCCTTCTGAATGTTCAGAAGTACCCTGTATATCAGTGGAAAGGGTGAAAAAGGATACAGGAACATTCCTATCCAAGGAAAAAAAAAGGCATGTGTCTTCCAGGCCTTCTTGCATGTAGCTCTGAAACAATCTTGCCAGTTGACTGTTCAGAGAGGAGGCAAAGAGGTCTACTTGAGGAACTCTTCACAGATAGATAAATTCTTGGAAGACCCCCAATCTAGTTTCCATTCATTAAGGTCTGCTCTGGTCCTGCTCAGCATGTCTGCCACACAGGCTGTGGTCTTGTCTGTAACAACTTGAAATGATCCCTGGGACCAAAGATGATTCAGAGGGTTAAATGCCTTGATCAGGAGGCAAGCATCGCTTTGATAATTATGTGCTTGCATCTGTCCTTGGTGTCCCATATACCTTGCACTTTTACTCCTCCTGAAACCGCTCCCAAAACAAAGTCCAAAGTATCTGTGGTGACTGAATGCTTTGGAACTGGAAGGGAGAAGAGGTGATCTAGATTTAAGGATGTCTACAGTCTCCACCAAATGATTTCTCTTTTGTCAGACTCCAGCACTGAGATTTGAAAAAACAAAGGGTAATAGTGCTGGAACCAAACAGACTTCAGACACCACTGTATCTTTTTCATGTGGAGTTTGGCCAGGGATATCATGAGAATCATAGAAGTCTTGAGACAAAATCCTGAGGTATTCTTCCCAACTCCATAACACAATCATGGTTGAAAATACTGAAGAAAACAAAATAATGCAGTTCAAAAAGATGCATCTGAAATACATCACTGTTACCGGAGATGTAGAAATGCAATACCTGGACTACAGCATATAATATTGTCATACCAGAAGCACACTGTTAAAGATGATCTTCCCTCCCTCCATCCTGATTTCATTTCACAGGAGTTGAACGACAGAAACAGACAATACTATATTATGGTAAATACATAACTTTCATATTGGATGTTGTCTGCTCCAGCTGTTCCTCAACATATAGGACATGTTCACCAGCTACTTGGCTCTCAGGGTGGTCTCATGGAAGGATATACCAGAGAATGGCTTTACCAAAGGCTGTCCTATTACTGAACAGCAGACACAGCTTATAATGAGAAATGAAGATGTGAATGTTAGACCAGGTGAGTAGTACAAATGGTTTCAACTGAGGCCCTTGAAAAGAAGGTTGTAGAGTCTGAGAAAGATCTAGTCAAATAAGACTTAGCAGGTCTGGGTAGAGTCAAACCTTTTTACTTACATATGTAAGGAACACAGTCAACTAACTACCTAGCTAAGGATATTTTGAAACACCCTGGCCAAGATTAACTTTGAAAAATGAGACAAAAAGCTTGTCTGTTTTTTTGAATTATTTAGTCCTGTGAAAATAAAAACATAATTGATGGTGCATGTCTGACAGATGAAGCATATATTCTCCTTCATTTGAGAAATTTGGAAAGAAAATCAGTAGGCTGATGCATTGATTAAGACATCTCACAGTAGCCACCTTGGGTATGAGAGATGGACTAGTCCATAAAGATACCATGTCCTTGTTAAAGATATTGTAGAAAGACTTGCACGACAGAGCTTCCAATTCAGACGTGTCTGGGCAGAGGTAATAGAAACTAGAAAAGGGGTTTTCCAGGTCAAAAACATCATATCCATCCTGGCAGCAGGTTCAAGGGGTGCTTGGGTCAAAGCTTGGAGCAAAGTAGTCATATCTCAAGGCAGGGTGGGATCCTTAACTGGTGGTCTAAGCAGGAAGGTAGCTTTCAAAAAGCCTTTACATAACTTCTGAGATGCTAAGGTAGAATAGTCTTTTCCAAAATGAAGGTGCAAAATAGCTGATAACTGAACTTTAATAGTAGAATAACTGGCACCATCAATGAAAACAGAAACTGTGAAATCCAGAACCACTGGAATAGGAGCCAAAATGGGATCCAGATTCCTTTGAAAAGCCCAGATAGAAAAATATTTTCCATTTACTCTTACAAACTTTTCTGGTAGGTGGCCTCTGGGAAGAAGTGAGAATGTGAATAACATGGGATGAATGTCTGGACTGACTAGCCATTATTGGAAGTGAAGAAGCCAAGCAGTTAACCTGAGGGATTGAATGTCTGGGTAAGACATGCTGAATGGACGAGAAAAAACTGGATCAGGGTGCAGCACCCAAGGCAAGTGTATGAAATGAGGCCAGAGGAAAAGAACCACACCTGTCAAGGCTAGAAGGGGGCAATGAGGAGTGGAGTAGAAGGAAAGGCATAGAGGAGTCTGGGATACCCAGACATATGTTACAGGATCTCTCGGTGTCTCCTCATCTGGTGGGGATCAGGGCAAAGAACCTACTGCATATGAAGTTGATGGGAGAGGCAAAAAGACTACAGCATGGTTGACCCCCACTGGAAAATAATTTGTTTTACTAATGCTGGATTGAGATTCCACTCATGAAGTAGCAGAAGTGACCTGCTCAACCAGCCCACTAGGACACTGGACTTCCCTGGTATGTGAGTTGGTATCAGAAAGTGGTTGGAAGATAACACCCACTGCCAGACTCACACAGCTTGTCATCACAATAGATAGGACTGTGCTCCCCCTTGTTGGCTGATGTACCAGACTACTGACAAGTTGTCTGTATGGATAGAGATCATCCCTAGAGGAATGACATCCTGAAAAGCCTGCAACACTAGGAAGATTGTCCTCATATCTAAAGACATTGATGTGAAGTTTGGCCTTGAAGAAAACCAAGTGCCTTGGACAGTCTTTTCTATGTAGTGCTTCCCCCACCCTAGCTGGGAAGTACCCATAGTCAATGTGGCGTTAGGAGGTTGACAAACAAAGGGTCAGCCATGAGGAACACTGGCAGATTGCATCTATTACTTTACATGAGTCCTGCAAATGTTTGTCAAATGAATATGAAAATAATAGGTTGTGTTGTGGTATCTAAGTGAGCTTCTACACACTTTAAGGTCTGTACTGGAAAAAAAAGCCATTTCCTATCATTCACAGTTATCCACAGTAGTGAGCAAAGATGGAGCAGATATTTCCCAGCCCGGACTAGAAGAAGCCTTTTAGGAACAGTGATAAGCCAGTTGTCCAAGCAGGAGAACACAATGAATCATTGCAGTCTGAGGTGAGCTGTGACTACTGCCACACACATGGTGAACACCTGGGGGGGGGGGGGGGCTGTGGTGAGACTAAAGGGCAGAGCTCTGAATTGGAAGTGGCTGGCCTCCAGCCAGATATGAAGAAACATTGACAGCCTGTCCATTCTGATGTGGTAGAATGCATCATGAAGGTCTATCCAGCACATCCAATTGTCCTTCCTTAGTACAGGAAGGATAGAGAACTTCATATGCTTGACATACTGATTAAGGTGGCCGAAGTCCAAAACTGGCCTGAGGTACTCGTTTTTTGGCACTGAAAATAATCAGTTCTGAATCCGTGTTGGTATGTAGGGACCTCCTGGATGACTCATTTGTCAAGCAGCTTTTTTCTTTCTGTATCCATTGGCTTTCTTTATGAGGGTCGTACATTGGGAATTTTCTTTTGGGGGTAGACAAAAATCTGGTTATGACTGTCAGCATCCAGACATCTTCAGTGATGAAATCCAGGCTTCTGAGTGCAGAGATAAGCACCCCCATGACTGCCTCCAGAGTGCAGTAATCGGGCAACTGTTCAGGAGTGCTGAAAAGGTCTCTCAGAGAAAGGAATCCTGCAGACTTGGTTTTGCAGGCCACCTCTGCTTTAAAGGCAACATTTGCCATTAGAATTCCTCCCATGGGTGGGGGGGGGGGTCTTGCTATAGAAGCGTCTAGGAAGAACCCTTGAAACTTCCAGAACATTTCTGATTCTTATAGAAGGTCCTCTGAAGGGAGGCCTAGAAAACCATATAACCATGGCAAAAAGGATCTTTCCATCCTGTTGACTTCTAGAGAGTGTGCCTTTAACCTTGGGTCAGAAAAGAGTTGAACTATCATGACAGGCATTAATAAAGGATAACTTGAAGGGTTCTTCAAAGTCACACAAGCACATCCAATCATTTCTCCTTATGGTAATGCCTGTACCTGCAGCTCTTGAAGTACCCTTAGTTGTGTTGGATATCAGATGCATTTGATAGGGACTGTAGGATGGCCAGCTGAGAGTCCACAGTTTCTCTGTCCACAGAAATGGGCCCGGCGAAAGATGCGGAGAGTTGTTTTGTCAAGTCTCTCTGAAACCTTGTAATATGTGCCAAATAATTCAGTGATCTTAAGGCAAAGGTAGCTGTAGTGTAAACTCACCTCCCAAATCTCCCCAAAGCTCTAGAATCTCTTAAGTAGATGGATAAATGAGCCGTCTTCAACAAGCTCCTTTTTGGTGGCTGCCACCATTACTATGGCATCCAGTGCCAGGCCTATGCTCCAATATTTCCCATCTTTCAGAGCAACAAGGAATTTATCTGGCTTTTTTGACATAGGTTCCATCATATCTGGTTCTTTCTATGATAGCCAAGAGATCAGGTCAACCAGCTCACTGGCAGAAGGGACCACCCAGGAAGTAGCTGAGCTTGAACCAAAAGCCTCAAGAAATACCAACACCTCTTGGGAGCTCTAGGACCTTGCCAAATGAGATGCCCTCAAGTGGTGATCTGGGGGATCCCTTCCCTTCATCGAAACTGGTGCCCTCTGTGATATGCTCCTGGGGGGGGTGCTTCCTCTTACAGGAATGTTTCTAAGGAGCGTCAGTGGTGGGATGCTCTAGAGAGAACTCTGAAGACTGTTGGGTGTCCTGTATGTGGAAAGTCTCAAGGATAATTGGAACCAGATGTTCTGATGGGATCAGGACCCAGAATTTACAGCTGTGAGGTGGGTGGAGCCAACAGTGAAAGATAATTCTAATCCCCTACCATGGAGAGAGCCTTCTCAACTGCCTCAAAAGCAGAAACCGATGACAAGCCCTGAACCATCCAGACAGGAGCTGAAGCCTCCACACCTGAATGACCAATGAAAACAGATAGACTCTGCTCCAAGACAGATGCTGGAGCCAATTTGAAGCTCCAAGGAGAATGGATGGCTCTGCTAATCTCTGGGGGTCTAGATGACTTTTGTGTTGGTGTCTCTTGGAGAATGGGGGAATGCAGACTGGGAGAGACTGGCCCTGGTGAAAACCTCTGCTCTGGTAAAGGTGGGATTCTGGATTGTACTGGCATCGACTCCGAAAGAGTAGGATCTGATAACCTGCATATTTTGAAACCAGAGCCAAAGATGATCAAGACAAAGGACAGTGGTCAGAGAAGAGCTTCCTTGTCTCTTTGCCATTATTACTTCTCACCTCTAAATTTGTCTGATGACTTCTTTCCAGACACTGAGGAAACAGATTTGGATGATTCTCCCAAAGAAGGAGGGAGAAATCCATTCAAAACCAGCTTGTTTCTATATTCAATTACAGCCAGGTGACCAAAGGTCAAACAAACAGAACAATCTTTCACCAAATGGGGACCACCTAAAGTAATAAGTATGTTTCTGGTGAAAGTCTGAAGTAGGAAGTTCATGGCTGCAAGCCACACATTTCTTGATCCCAGAAGGCTTGTCAGTCATTTATTCAATTGAAAAAGTAAAACAAATGTAACACAAAAGTTTTTTTGTTTGTTTAAACTGTAAATATCAGCAATTGTACAATCAATACCTAATGGTAAGCCCACAATACCAACAATAGTAATAAAATACCTAACAGCAGGTAACCCAAAATCTAGAAAAGGAAAAGAAGAGAATGCACCAAAGGTGCGAGATGAACGGGGGAGGGGGTGCATCTGTATCTACAAAAACATCTACGTGTAAGGAAAAAGTTAGACACTAGAAAAAGAACTCCCCGACAAGCAGAACAATACAGCTTTTCAAAAAGGTGTCAAAATACCACTATAAAAGTAATAAAAGGGTCAGTATAGCAGAAGCAAACCTGAGCCAAGCTGACCATGTCTGTTCACTATGACTGGCAAATGAGATCTGAGGTAATCTTCCAGACTGCAGGGGATTGTGGATAAGGGGAGGAGCCTGAACTGGTATCCACAAGCCTAGAAGCAGCTGAAGTTGGATCAGAGAGCTATCTGTTGAGGAATGGATGGAAAAGACAATATCAGATCTGCAGCTAGACACTTTGTGAACACCCTTGGTTCAGTGGATACTACAAAGCATAAAGTAGAAAACTGATCAAATGATAAAGAAACACAAAACCTTAAGAGATGTCTGAAGTCTGGATTAATAGGGATACGATGATAATCACTGTTTAAGTCTAGTGCTACCAGGAAACTTGAAAGAGGAAGAAGAGGTAACAGGTTGTGAAGTGACATCATTTTGAATTTGGGCACAATCACATACAAGTTTAGGAAAGAGAGCTCCTAGTACCAAAGAATATCCTTGACTAAAATCCATTCCTCTCCTGAGAAGGGGGAACTGGCTTTATCACTGTTTGTGACAGTATGTGATGAAGAACAGGTGGAAACAAAAAAAATCTGATCTGGATGATGAGGAACACCGTGTAAAGGAGGAATTTTCTCCCACTGCCATCTGTAACCTTGATGAATGGTTTTCAGAACCAATTTGTCTGAATAATCAGTTGCCAAAGAGAAAAATGAAGATTCAGACTTTCTGGAAGAAAAAAAAGGTGCCAGGGTGGAAGTGGATCACAAGGTTTGTTGAATAGTCAGACTTCTTGAACTGTCCCAGGTTTGGGGAGATTCCAGGCTTCTTTTTGGAATCCCCTTGCAGCTACTTCTTAATTCTGCTTTTGCCAAATTGGATGAGGAGTTAGAGAATCCCTTAGAAATTTTAGAAAAGGAGGGCTGAAAAACCTTAGAGATTCCCTGGTCAGCTTACCCTTTTCTTCACAGTTTTTGATCACTTCTGCAGCAAAGGGGCCAAAAACTAAATCTCTGTCCAAAGGGGAATTCAAAAATCTCATTTTCATCATCATCTGGGAAGTTCTGAGAATGCAGCTAAGCAAACCTTCTAAAAAGAGTACCAGTGGCTATACCCCTAGAAGAAGCATCAACAGTGTCACACATGCACTGCAAACAATGAGTAGACTTGTACAATAGAAGAAACTAAGTTATTTAAAGCAGATTTTTCCTCACAACTGCAGATAAAAACATACCTCATACTTTCATAATTAGCCAGAATAAACTTTAACTTATGAGCCTGACAACTCCAAATTCTGAAAAAAAAACAAGGCTGCAGAAGTATACACTTTTTCAGATACATATCAATAATTTTCCCATCCTTATCAGAAAGTGTAGGATTAGAATTACTAACTGTTTAGGAGCAGTGGGATCAACTAGAGCTACAGCTGCTGGGTTAAGTTTGGGAATAGTGTATAAAATTTAAAAAATACTGAAGAACTTTACACATCCTATGTGCTTTTTATGGGCAGCAGGCTAACTACCAGGCAGTAACACACATTCTCTAAATCAGACAGAACAGGAGGAATGGTTGTGGGTTCTTGAAAATCATTCTGTAACAACTCAGCATTTTCTGAGGGGCTAAGAAAAATCAGTGTCCTCTCACTGAAAACACTGGCACATTCAATGAATTGTCTCAGAGAAAGAGAAACCCCCATAGGCAGAATCAGAAACTGAGCTCTCTTCTGAATCTGAATGTGAAATCTGAGGACAAAACCATGTTTCTGTCCCTTCATCTTCCTGTTCAGGTTCAGAATCTTAAATCTCTTCAAAAAATAGGTATTCTTTCTTTTAGCAGAAACTACTTTACAAGAAGGATCAATAACTTTAATTAAACCCTGAGCTAGATCTAGTAAACTACTCCTGTCTAAGGAAATATGACAAGAGTAGACACATTTTAAGTTTTCCATTTCTTTTTGACAGGAAAAATGGAGTCAACTGTGTTATTAATGGCGACAGCAGCAGTTTCCCTAGGAATAGGCACAACATTCTGACATAACAGGGAAGCCTTCAATGTTCCTTCTCCCAAGGCCAACAGTGGTTCTCCCTTGCCCACTGAGGGGACTCCAACAGCCACAGGGGATATGGCTAACCCCTGGTCCATAGTGGCTGTAGGTGCTACACCAGAGGGATCCGGGGTAAAAAATGAGTGGTCTGAGGTGCAACAAATGGCCACAGAACAATCACCCACCTGGAACGGAGGTAAATTGCTAGCCTGTTGCGGTAGCAAAGGCTGTTTGTTTAACCTGTTCATTTTGTGGCTGGAAGAACGACTGTGGATCAGTAGTTGGTTCCATGGTCAATTTATTTACATTTGTTTACCAGGAAAGTCCGACTGGGCCAGAAGCCCATTTTCAGTGGAGGCCCAGGGAGAAAAGCTACACAGAAATATAAGCAAAATACTCATCACTCAGACCCATTATAGAGTACAACGCCCCTTTTAGTATGTACCTCACAAGACATCTACAACAACTGGAAAGGCCGCAGAAATACCTCACAAAGAGGATTGCCGGCCTCAAACAGATGCCCTGTGCAGACTGTCTCAAAAAAAACTCCAGCTTTACTCCATCGCATATCGCCTACTCAGAGGTGATCTCTGCCTAACATACAAAGCTATGTCAAACCCAGAGCTGTTGGACATGCTCCACTTAAAGAAATCACAAACCCTCCGAGCTACAAGCTCTAGGGACCTAAACCTTGTCACCACAATAAACAGAACATGCCGGAGGGATAGATTCCTGTCCTAGAGACTTCCAATACTCTGGAATAAACTACCTATCTATATCAAAGATTCTCATTAGCACTCCAAGAAAAATCTTGATGATTGGATGGGAAATAGGAAATTCACCCCGGGGATCACCCCTGTGGCTCTGCTCGACAGTGGCACAGGAAAATAATTTTCTTGGGTGGCAAAAGCCAGGGTACCTTTTTGGCTGGGCTTGTATAGGCCCCAGGGCCGATAGCCTAGTACCTACCTATGAACCTATAATTAGATAGCACAATAGTATACATATAGTAAGGTGCAGAATAAACATCAAGTAGTTAGTTTATATAAAAAAGTATTCAATATATAATTGTCAAGCCGAATATGTGCCTCGTTTCAGGGGAAGACAAGCAACAAAGGCTGGTAAACACTACAAGTCTTAAGTCACTTTTTTTTGTACAGAATACACATTCAAATGCACTTTAAAAAACTGCAAGCCCAAAACAAGTAAAATAAATAATTTCTCCACAAAAATGGTTTTCAGCTACTTTACAGAACTTTTAAATTGACAGGAAAAAATGATGCTTCCATTTAAAAATACAATACAGTCTTGATAATAAGAAGTTATGTACCTACCATAACGTTCCATGTTAGTTGTCTTCTCGCCTTCTTTCTTGCTGGATGGGTTCAGAGCCGATCCTCGGCTCCGACTCGGCCAATACTAAAGCTCGAGAGCTAATTCCACCGGCTCGAGGCTCCCCTATATCCCACAATGCTAGGCGGTAACTACTCAGATCTCGTTTGATAGCTATACCAAGCAACCCTAATCTCCATAGAATGGAGAAGGGAAACCCACCTCAAAACAACCTGCGTGAAAGGTATCGCAGACCTAAGAAAGGAGAAAAGGAGGTGGAAGAACGTGTGGGAATGACGACTTCCAGAGGAAGAACACAAGGTGAATTCCTGTCGGTCTGTCCAGGCTTAGGGGAAGGAGGGTGGGACGCAAGAAAGAAGGCGAGAAGAAGACAACTAACATGGAACGTTATGGTAGGTACATAACTTCTTAATGTTAAGTTGTCCATCTCGCCTTCATTCTTGCTGGATGGGACCGCGTCCCTAGCACCTTATCCCGGGTGGCCTATCGGAACAGACTCTTGAGAACAGTGGAACCAAAGTTGGCACGGCTTCTGGAAACCATGCCCAATTTGTAATGTGAAATGAAGGTATGAGGAGAAGCCCAGGTGGCTGCTGCACAAATGGAATCTATTGGCAGTCTATCCTGAAAAGTTACGGATGTAGCTAATGCCCTAGTTGAATGAGCTCTAGATCTTGAGGGTAGTTTTTGATGTCTTATCTCATAGATGAAGGTAATTGTAGAGGTGAGCCATCTAGAGAGGGATACTTTAGTAACTGGAAGGCCCAATTTCCCTTCCGCATACGACAGAAACAATTGATCAGATTTCCTGAATTGTTTAGTCCTGTCTAAGTAATATCTAAGTTGGCGATGAACATCCAAAAATGTAGCTTTTGTTCCGACCTGTTTGAATAGTTAGGGAAAAAGACGGGGAGATCAATAATTTGGTTTAGATTTACTTGAGAGGAAACTTTAGGTAAAAAGGATGGATTAGTATGGAGGGATACCCTATCTTTATGAAACACTAAGTAAGGAGGACGACTGCACAGAGCATGGAGTTCAGATACCCTTTTCGCTGAAGTTATAGCTACCAGAAAAAGTGTCTTCCAAGAAAGCAACATCAGAGAACATGAAGCCACCGGTTCGAAGGGGGGAAGGATTAAGGATGCCAGAACCAAGTTCAAATCCCATTGAGGCGGGGGATCTTTGATTGGAGGTTTGAGAAGAAATACGCCCCTTAAAAAGGCTTTACAGAGTTTGTGAGCCATGATGCTTGACTCCGAGACACCAACATGAAAATTAGATATGGCAGCCAATTGAACTCTAATGGTAGATGCAGATGATCCTAAATGAAAGAGTTCTGCTAGAAAGTCTAGAATAGACTGGATAGGTGCAGTAAAGGGATCTATGTTTTTTGATGTTGCCCAAAAAGAGAAGCGTTTCCATTTGCTACTATAAATCTTCCAGGTAGAAGATTTATGAGAGGCTATCAAGATATCTCGGACCGAACGAGATATTGAGGGAAGCCTGGTTAAGGTTGGAATCAGAGAAACCACGCTGTGAGGTTTAGAGAAAGCAGAGATTGGTGCAGCTGACCTGATTGGTGGGTTAACAGATCTGGTACTGGGTCCAGATGCCAAGGCTGCTCCAAAAGGTGACGATGAAGAAACAGAAACCATATCTGTCGAGGCCAGTAAGGGGCAATGAGGATCATTGTCACTCTCAAGGCGATGGCTTTCTGAATTAGTTGAGATATCAGTGGAAAGGGTGGAAAGGCATATAGAAGTCCCCGGGGCCAATCGTGGACTAGAGCGTCTCTGGTGGGATGGCCTGGTAACGGGAAGAGAGTGAAGAAGTCGTGACACTTGCTGTTTTGGGGAGTAGCAAAAAGATCGCAGCAAGGCTGGCCCATCTTAGGAATACTTCTTCTAGAACTGATTTCTTTAGAGACCACTCGTGGGGCATGAGAATTGCCCTGCTCAACTTGTCTGCAATAACGTTGGATTTCCCGAGAATGTGCGTTGCTATCAGAAAACGCTGAGAAGAGATCGCCCATTGCCAAAGTCTGAGTGCCTCTCGACATAAAGGGTATGATCTGGTTCCGCCTTGTTTGTTGATATACCACACTACGGACATGTTGTCCGTCTGAATTGCAATAGTCCCAGTGGGAAGAGAGTCGTGAAGGGCTTGCAACGCTAAAAGCACTGCTCTCATCTCTAAGACGTTTATGTGCAAGTGGCACTCGAAAGGTTGCCATGTGCCTTGGACTGCCCCGCCCTGATAATGCCCCCCCCCACCCGATCAGGGAGGCGTCTGTTGTCAACGTGGTGACTGGGGGGGGGGAGAGTGAAGGGTCTTCCTCGGAGAACTTGAGGTGATGAGATCCACCAAGACAGTTGATTCTTGCATGATTGAGTTATCAATATGGTATGGGACATCGGGAGCTGTTGAAAGGACCATTGAGTAAACAGCATCCATTGGAGGATCCTCATGTGGAAGCGAGCTAAGGGGAGAAGGGGAATAGCTGCTGCCATGAGTCCTAACACCTTCAAAACTAGTCTGGCTTTGATTTTGTTGCATTGCAAGAAAAGGGAAACTTGTTTTCGAATGTCTGACACTCTCTGCTCTGTGAGTCTGGCTGAAAGATTGAGTGTGTCTAAGATGGCGCCTATAAAGGTAATAGATTGACAAGGCGACAAGGCAGATTTTTCAAAATTTACTGAAATGCCTAGAGCTTGGCAAGATTGGATGGTGAAGTCCCTGGATAGAAGAAGCTGATGTCTGGTGGTGGCGGTAAGGAGCCAGTCATCTAAATATGGAAACACCTGGAATCCTTGACGTCTCAAGTGAGCCGCGACCACTGCCATGCATTTGGTAAACACACGGGGGGGCTGTAGTGAGACCAAAGGGCGGGGCCCTGAACTGGTAGTGACTGGCTCCCAGCCTGAAGCGGAGATATCTCCTGGAGCATCTGTTCATCTTGATGTGGTAGTATGCGTTCTGAAGATCTATCGAGCACATCCAATTGTCCTGACCCAAGAAGGGTAGAATGGACTGTAGCGTGACCATCCGGAATTTTGTTTTCCTGACATACTTGTTTAAGTAGCTGCGATTCAGTATGGGTCTCCAGTCCCCTGTTTTTTTTGGTACCAAAAAGAATTTGGAGTAGATTCCGGATCCTTGCTGGTCTGCTGGGACTGATTGGATAGCTCGTTTTGATAGCAGCTTTGAAATTTCTAATGCTGCTTGTTCCCTTAGACTGGGTGGAATGTCTGGAAGGGATCTTTTGGGTTGGGATGGAATGTGAATAAAGGGAATTTTGTAACCCTCGGATATGATCGACTGTACCCATTTGTCTTGAGTAAGGGAAAGCCAGGCTTTTGGGTACAGGGATAACCTTCCCCCGACTGCCTCCGAAGGTGAACAGCTGGGCAGCCCCTCAGGGATGCTGAAAGGGTTTATCAGAGAACATTTCTCTGCTACCCTGGTTTTGCGGACCTCCTCTGCCTCTAGGGCTGTGTCTATTATTATTCCCCCCTCTGCCTCTAGAGGGAATCGACCTTGTGCGTCAGATGAGACTCCCTGGGATTGTTTACGGAACCACATCTTTCCTCCCCTCTGACCTTTGGGATAGGGTCTAGAAGGGGTAGAAAAACGGACTCCTATGGCAGAGAGAGTCTTACCTTCTACCTCAC
Source organism: Protopterus annectens (assembly GCF_019279795.1). NCBI lineage: Eukaryota > Metazoa > Chordata > Ceratodontiformes > Protopteridae > Protopterus > Protopterus annectens. Next base: position 147,763,387 of record NC_056745.1, on the reverse strand, counting down.
ACCTGGTCACTGTATCCTTCACCTGTGGACCAAACAAGGATGATCCATCAAAGGGAGAATTGGTGAAGGACGCCTTGAAAGGGTCCGCAAAATTGCACAGCCGCATCCAGGCGTGACGTCGTAAGGCAACAGCTGTGCCTGCGGCTCTACTCACCCCATCCGCAGCATATGAAACAAGCCGCATGGAGGAGTTAATGATGGAATTCAGGGTTGCCAACTGGGAGTTCATTCTGTCTTGGAACCCCTCAGCTGTAGGATCCTTTATCACTTCACCCATATCCTTGAGTAAATCTCTCTGGAGACGAGTGAAGTGGCATAAGTAGTTCAGCGACCGCATTGAAAAAGTCGCTGATGAGAACATCCGCTTGCCGTACCTGTCCATAGTCCTAGATTCCTTATTAGGAGGATGGACAGGAACCGAAGGATCGGCTAACTCCTTCTTAGTGGCCGCAGCCACCACCATGGCATCAACAGGGACACCTTTGGATAAAAAATCTTTATCTCTAGGGGCAGTAATAAATTTAGATGGCCTCCTCGGGGTGGGTTCCACTGAATCAGGAGCCGTCCAGGCCTTCCTTGCCACCACTACCATAAGGGGGTCAAAGGGAGGGGACACCCAGGAGGTAGAAGGGCGAGAGCCAAACGCCTCAAGATACACTGACTCATCCTCCAAAGGGTTAAGGGCTGGCCAGTTCCCCCTCTGTTTCAGGATCTCAAGGATGTCAGCAAAGGAGACATCCTCAGAGGGGGATCGAGGGGAACCTTCAGATTCCTCTAAGTCAGTGTCAGAGGTGATAGACTCAGGGGAGTCAATGTGCTTCCTCTTGCACTGCCTCTTCCTAGGGGGATCTCCTACCGGGTCAGGAGAGGCCTCGGAAGAGGAGGAAATTCCCAATGGGGAAACTTGAGGAGTTGGTTCTCTGCGGTCTAATGCAAGGGGGTGGGTAGAAATCACCGCAGGCACTGTAGAAGGAGGGGCTGACGGAGCCGACTGTGGGGCAGACCCTGGTTCTAGCACGCTCCGCATGACCTCGAAGGCACCCTTGTCAGGCAAGGCCGGAGGTCCCCGCTCCGAAGAGAGAAGGACCCCCCCGGCACCGACAGGGACGGCTCCGAAGCCGATGTCGGAGCTGAACTCACCAGCGCCGAAGCCCCGAGAGGGAGTGCGGGGTCAGACAAGGGTCCAATGCCACTCACCCCCTCGGAGCCGACGAGGGAAGCTCGGCGCCAAGATCCCTCCAAAGAGGAGATCGGAGCAGACGATGGAGCCGAAAGGGAAGGTATCAGATCCGACGCACCGACAGTCATGGCTCCGACAAGCCCTGGCTCCGAACTCAAAGGAGTCGGAGGAGGAATATATTGGGAAACGGAAATAGCCACTGACTGCTGAGTCGGGCTATGCAGCATTTGGGCCAGTGCCTCGGACTTGAGAAGTCTACTCACTACCCTTTGCAAATCGTGGTCAGATAGCCAGGAAGACCATGAGGAATGTGTTTTATGGCTCCGTTCAGAAAGAAGAGGGGATCCTGGCGCCGAGTGCACGGAGCCGATAGAGGGGGATCTAGATCTCTTCCTAGAATGTTGCTCCGATAAGAGTATCGGAGCCAACAGAGTTTTATCAACCTCGGCTCCAGCCGGAGCCGAGGTAACAACGGAGCCGACTGTTTGGAAGTTTTAGAAGGCTTCCCCGACACAGACTGAGTCGGGGGGCCTTCAGGCTTTAATAAGCCACGCAAGATTCATTTATTCTTGCATTCCTGCAGGACTCTAGGGTTAAAACCATGGCAAACAGCACAAGAGTCCTGCAGGTGCAAAGGTCCCAGGCAATACACACAAGAAGTGTGACCGTCTGTCAGAGACATTTTCTGACAGCACGAGTCACACTTCTTGAAGCCTGAGACCTTCGATTCCCTAGACATAATAAATGTCCAAGAAAAACACACACACACACAGGCCTTAATTAAAATAAAATACCAGTCACACAAGGGGACTAGAAGGGGCCTAAGGCCTAAAACTAAAGTGGTAAATAAAAGAAGAAATTAAGGGCAACAAAGTTGTTGAACCAGGAAAGGGGTTATTTAAAACTAAAGGTTTTAGTGAAAAAAGAGTACTAGGGGTCTAAGATAGAAGATTTTAGAATTAAATCTTTGACTAACCTGCCAGAGCCGGTAGAAAAAGCACCTCGTCAGCTAAGCAGCAAACGAGATCTGAGTAGTTACTGCCTAGCATTGTGGGATACAGGGGAGCCTCGAGCCGGTGGAATTAGCTCTCGAGCTTTAGTATTGGCCGAGTCGGAGCCGAGGATCGGCTCCGAACCCATCCAGCAAGAATGAAGGCAAGATGGACAACTTAACATTGTCCGTTAATGAAGAGGACAGTGATAAAGCACAAATAATATTTAGAACATGTAAGGTGGTTTCCCAAAGGGAACTTGTATGCCCAGCAAAGAACAGCACCAATTAGACCGTAAATCCTTGAAAACCTTAGAGGAGTGTACTGTTTAGCAGCAAAGAACAGCACCAATTAGACAGTCGATCCTTGAAAACCTTAGAGGAGTGTACTGTTTGGCAGCAGTAAAGCTCTGAAGGGTTTGGCACCCAAAACTGTCTTTTAGTCAGCTCAGCCTGAGCTGCCAGACAGCTCCCCTGAAGCTTTAGAAGTTGGCTGGCTGTTATACGCTTGACAGGATATAACCCATATAGCAAAAGCTACCGCAGCAGTGATCAATATGATGAACATGCAGACCTCCCCTTTCTTCTATACCCTTCATATCAGATTCTGTACCTCTAAAAAGTTATGAGAATAGGTGAATTATATGAAGCCAAGCAGTTGACCACTGCCTCACTACACACAAGAAAACAAAAGGGAGGTGCATGTCAAAGGCACTGCGGCAGTACTTGTCTTATTGCTTGCATTAATGTCAACTGCTACAAAATGCTCTCAGACACCCTCTTAAGCCACTGGCATTATGCTTTAAACATTTTTTTTTTCAAAGTCCAGCACTTCCACAGGAAAACCAGGAGTCAGAACACAGATGGAGAAGAGTCTGTGCGACCAACTTGAGTACTACTCAGCAAACAGATACTGAGACCAAGCAAACAGAGATGACTCTCTCCCCAATCTGCCTTAGTTCAGACCATGTTATGGATCTCTGGGTCAAGAAAGCCTGTATCCTATTCACTAGTAGAGCTCACATCAGCCTGGACAAATGTGGGGAGCTAGTGGCCACACAAGTTCTCACGCTGAAAAGCAAATACTAGAAAGATGCCTATAGATTGATTCATCCTTGTGTATCCTCAAAGATAAGGAACTGGATAATGTTCTTGGAGATGAAGTAATGGGTTAACTACTCTGCTAAATCCTAGAGGCCCTAGGCCTTGCCTATATGTCACTTGACTTGTTCTTTTCTGAGCTCCTTGGATAAGTCTCAGAGTTTATCTTTTCACTGGGTCACTCCTGTGTAGCATTGATGAAAACCTTACACTTTTTTAGGATATCTCACTGTGGGACTAAAGTACTAGTAGTGGTGATATAATTATCTATCTACCTACCTATCTAATCCATGGCCGGCCTTAGGCATAGGCGAACTAGGCAACCGCCTAGGGCGCCGTACAGGTTGGCCTCATAAGGGGCGCAAAATCGCAAAACAAACCAAAAATAAAAAATAAACTTTCTTGAACTTTTTACATTGCGCCCGATGCCTGTTTGTACACAGTAGCATTGCGCCCTCCCCCCACGACTGATGACACGAGCACACAGCATAGAACACCCCCTCCCTACGTTGTTCTTCCATTCCCTCCCCCCGGCGTGATGTATAAGTCTCCTAGTGGCTGTTGTTGTCCAGCATTATTTAAAAGCATCCAATCGAAGATGCTTTCGTATTAGTGATGACGATGTCCCTGTCTACTGCCAATCAACAGTATATAATACAGCTCATGCCCGCCTCTCATTCTTTCCATCATGACGAGCTAGAGGCGGGTGCATCCATTGGCTGTATTTGCTTCCTGGATGACGTGGTGCATCATCGGTGGCCTGGTTTCCTTCACCAGTCACCTCGCTGGCTTCCAACAGCGGATTTATTTTATTTTTATCAATTTTCTTCACCACTTGCTGCTTGGTAAGGTAAGTTGATGCTGCAGCCTGCACTAGCTTAAATTTGTCTGTAAAAGCATTCTAGGTCCACAAATTTAGTTTCTGTCGTGTCGAAGCTTTAGCTACCTAGGGTAGAGAGAGCATAGGGGATTACAGTAATCTGCCCACTCCTAAGTGCATTTTTGCTCAAAATGCTTGATGTGAAACTCTTGTCTGGAGCTGCCGAGCTGCTAAAGTGAGAACGGCCATTTCAGTCTGGGTCTGGTGGGAAGGGAATGTCTCGGGGAATATGAAAACCATGTCCATTTTGAAAAAGCTTTCCCTGGAGCTGAAGGTGGTGTTGGCCGCAGCTGCCGTTCTCTTCTCCATGGTAATATAGAATCTGCCTCATAGACAACATCAAGAATGTGACACGGATCAGGTTGTTCTGTGGGCAGTTTCTCGTACTGGTCAATGTACTAATGCTGATAGGCTCTTTGTACATCTGGAAAAGAACTGTGTGCGTATGTAAGTCTTCCCAAGCGGCACAGTCCTGCTGTTTGTCAGTATGGAAGCTCTGTGTACTACTTTTTCTCACATTGCAGTTTCTTTACTTTAATCTTACTGGTTGGAGAGGAATGTAACCAAACCATCGACCAAGAGAAGAATATTTGTTATGAAAGGAAAATGTTTGGATAGCGATTTATTTATAGCTTTTTCTTCAGTGCTGAGAAGAGTTAATTGTGATTACTGTGTGTAGCGTTCCAGGCTGGCAACTTGTTTCCTGCCCAGATGTTTAGGGAATGCAGTGCATCAAAGTTAATGGGTCACACCAGTAGTTTGTTCTGTAGTGTTTAATAATTCATTCTCATTCGATTTATTGTTAAACCACTGTTTTAAGCATGAGGCAGATAAAAGTTTTAACATTTCACACAGATTTTTGTTAAAAATGTTTTAAATGTTAGCATTTATATTTTTAACTTGGATGTGCATTATGGTTGTATAGCAAGTAGTATAAAAAAGACTTAAGTGGCCAAGATCACACTTTTGACTGGTCTGCGACAGGGAAGTTAGGGTTTGGTGGAGAGAGTGAATTTGGACTGCTGAGCTGGGCTGGGGATTCTGAGGCATGTGAAATAACTGGGCCAGAGTGATATATCTTCTAGGGGGCATAACAGTGTTATGAAAAAAAGAGATCACTAGAAGTATGAGTACATTTCCTTCCTCTTCCTTACAGTTTTCTAGAGGAGGAATCTTGTAATATAGTGATTCATTTGTTACATGCTGTGGAAAATAAGTTTAACTAGTAGAGTCATGAGTTAATGGGTTACATGAGACTAGCTTGGATTCTGCTGTCATTGGTATATAATTTTCTGTATTTGTTATGTAGAATGTGTATGCAAAAATTGTGGTTCAAATATTTATCCTGTACGGTAGTTCGATCTTTTGAGTCAGAAAGGACTGTAGAAGAATTTCAAGTGGCAGTATTTAAACTTATAACAGTGAATTTTGCTCTAAAAGCAGACTGTTTAAAAAGTTTCCACTTTTCGTGTAGTATTTTGTTAGCAGTTTATTTTGACCAGTAACTGAAAATATTTAAGTGATGTGTATCTGTTTTTGTCCATTATACATACGAGCGCATAATATAACAGTTCTAGGCAAAATCTACAATTTGGAATTAAAATGCATGCTGACACCAGCCTTCCTGCTCATGTTTCATGTCTGTTTTATCAGCAGTAATTGTATGCTGAATGTATGACCAAACTAAGGGCACTGAATGTTTGATTTAGTTTTATGTGCTTTAATACAAAACTTATGCCTTTTACCTGATACCTCAAGTCACTGCCAAAGTAGTTGGTAACTTTTATTCTCAGTGTTAGAAAGCTTTTCTGGTCTGCAAAAGTTGCATGTAGTTGGATGTATCTTTTAGTAGCGTTTGACTGAGTTAGCCATACAGTCGTGTATCACACCTGAAATTGGTACTTGTACTTGCTAAATGAAGTGAGACTTAATAAAAAGTGTGTAATTTCCATATGCTATGATGATTTTGATTCCAGAGTATGGATTACTGAATTTTCACATGCTGTAACACAGAATACAAAGCAGTCCATCATATGGATGGATGTATAGGTATAGATGGATGTAATAGGTACTGCAGTTTGCTTTCACTTCATCCTCATTTCCTTTTGTCAATGGTTAATCCTTTTCAGTGCTTCCTACACTGCTTGCTGGGCACTAGAGGTGTATATAGAGGTGTGTGTATATACAGATGTGTGTGTGTGTATATACAGATGTGTGTGTGTGTGTGTGTGTGTGTGTGTGTGTATATAGAGGTGTGTGTGTGTATATATAGAGGTGTGAGTGTGTATATAGAGGTGATTTTGTTTTTAAATTAGAAGTTATGTACTCACCATAACGTTCCATCTGAGTAGGTAGTTCATTTGTCTGCAACCTGTGGGCTACGGATCCGATATCGGATCTGAGCCGGCAACTTGTTTCAAGCTAATGGATCCAAGCTCCTAGCTCCACCCTTCACCCATAATCCCCTGCTAACCCTCCATGACCTCAGATCGAGTTTGCCACTCCATATATATCCAACAAAGGATATCTAAAAACTAATAGATCCAAAGAAGGTCAGGGGGAAGGAGGGGGGATGGTTGCAGACAAATGAACTACCTACTCAGATGGAACGTTATGGTGAGTACATAACTTCTAAATCTGAAGTAGGATTGTTCATTTGTCAGCAACCTGTGGGACAGAGTCCCCAGCTACCTGCACCCTGGGTGGCCATCATGGAAGGATATTACGAAGCACCGCAGAGCCAAAGGATGCTCTCCCTCTAGAAAGCAGGTCTAGCTTGTAGTGGTTGATAAAGGTATGAGATGAAGCCCAAGTGGCTGCAGAACAAATATCATCCAAAGGAACTCTAGACATGAAAGCCGCAGAAGTAGAAATGGAGCGAGTGGAATGAGCACGAACTCCTTCTGGTGCGGGTCTACCCGAGGCTTGATGAGCTAGTAGGATACATTGGGAAATCCAGCGAGATAAAGATACTTTAGAGATAGCTTTCCCCAAGTTAAATTTGGCAAAGGAAACGAACAGCTGGTTGGATTGTTTATGGCCAGCCATCCTATGAGTATAAAAATGAAGCTGCCTATGAACATCCAATGAGTGCAGCTTGTATTCACCCTTATTTTGATATTTAGGGAAGAAAACCGGTAAATTTATGGATTGGTTTATGTTGGTTTCTGATGCTATCTTGGGAAGAAAGGAGGGATTGATCCTGAGGTACACTCTATCAGGGTGAAAAATCAGGTATGGAGGCTTTACAGAAAGAGCCTGAAGTTCCGACACTCATTTTGCTGAAATAATGGCTACAAGGAATGCTGTTTTCCATGACAAGAATTTGAGATCCACTGAAGCAGCGGGTTCAAAGGGTGGAGCAGTCAAGGCTTGAAGAACTAAAGTAAGATCCCATGGGGGTACAGCTTCTTTTACAGGAGGTCTAAGTAAAAAGGTACCCTTGAGAAAGGTTTTACACAATTTGGCTGACATCAAGGGTCCTGTATCATGTCCCACATGATAATGAGAAATGGCTGCCAATTGCCCTTTGACAGTTGAACAACTAGCGCCTTCTTGAAAGAGTTCAGTTAGGAAATCTAAAATGGATGGAAGAGGAGCCGTAAAGGGATCTAGGTCACGGCGCTCCGCCCAGATGGAAAAACGTTTCCATTTGCTGTGATACACTTTCCTGGTGGAGGGCTTATGTGCTGCCACGAGGATGGCTTTGACTGGTGAAGAGATACCGGGAGTCCTAACTAGGAGTGGAACTGGAGCAACCAAGCTGTCAGTTTCAGATCGTCGAGGTTTGGAGTTGGCAAGTCCAATGGATGGGAGATGAGATCCAGAATGGGATCTAAAATCCAAGGGTGATTCACAAGGTGAGACCACAGGGAAGGGAACCAAATTTGTCGAGGCCAGAATGGGGCAATGAGAATCATCTTGCTCCCCAACCGTGAGGCTTTCTGTAAGAGTTGTATCATCATTGGAAGAGAAGGATAGGCATAGAGTAGACCGGGTGGCCAAGCATGCACCAGAGCGTCTCTTGGAGATTCCCCTTGTGGGGGGATTAGAGCGAAGAAATTGTCGCATTTGGAGTTTGATGGAGATGCAAAAAGATCGCAGCAGGGTTGCCCCCATGTTGCGAATATCTGCTTCGCTAATAGAGGATTGAGAGACCACTCATAAGGGGTAAGAAGGGTGCGGCTGAGCTTGTCCGCTAGGATGTTGGTCCTCCCCGGAATGTGCGTTGCAATCAGAAAGCGGTTGGTGGAGATCGCCCATTCCCACACTCTCATGACTTCGCGGCAAAGAGGATAAGATCTGGTTCCCCCCTGTTTGTTGATATACCAGACCACTGACATGTTGTCTGAGTGAATTGCAATCGTTCCTGCGGGGAGGAAGCTCTGAAGTGCTTGCAACGCCAACAGCACTGCTCTCATCTCCAGAACGTTGATATGCAGGGAGATCTCTGTATCGTTCCACGTGCCTTGGACTGTCCTGCCTGAGTAATGCCCCCCCCCCCCAAGGTGGGAAGCGTCCGTGGTCACAGTGGCGATAGGGCGGAGGTGCAGAAGGGACGGCCCGTATGGAAGTTCGATGCTTGGAGCCACCAAGCACTCTTCTGCAAGCCTTGCTGATAGCAATGGGATGGTGGAGAGGAAGGGATAGGAAGGACCATTGCACTAACAGAGTCCATTGCAGGACTCGCATGTTCAAACGGGCGCATGGAAGGAGTGTAATCGCTGCTGCCATGGAGCCTAGTGCCCTCAGGATCAATTCCACTGGTGAAGCCTCTGAATGAAGGATAGCCCGCACATGAAGTTGAAGATTTCTGATTCTCTCGGCAGTTAGGAAGGCTCGCAAATCTCTGGTGTTTATTCTGGCACCTATGAATTCTATGATCTGTGTTGGAGCCAGTAGAGATTTGCCGACATTGATAGTAATGCCTAGTTGTGGGGCTAAATGGAGAAAGAAGTCTTTGGCCGAGCAAAGTAGATGCCTTGTTGGTGCGGTCAGGAGCCAGTCGTCCAGGTACGGGAAGACCTGAATTCCCTGGAGTCTCAGGTGGGCCGCAATCACTGCTAACACTTTGGTGAACATCCTGGGGGCTGTGGTGAGGCCAAAGGGAAGGACCCTGAACTGGTAGTGACTGGCTCCCAGCCAGAAGCGAAGGAACCTCCTGGATCGTTTGTCCATTAAGATGTGGTAATACGTATCCTTGAGGTCTATAGAGCACATCCAATCGTTCTCCCTCAAAAGGGGGAGGATAGATTGAAGAGTGACCATTTGGAATTTTTCCTTGGTTACTGACAGGTTCAAGTGGGAAAGGTCTAGGATGGGACTCAGATCCCCCGTCTTTTTTGGCACCAAAAAGAACCTGGAGTAGAACCCTAATCCGAGCTGGTCTTGGGGGACGGGCTGGATGGCTCTTTTTCTTAGTAGCTGCTGTATTTCTGCAGCTGCGGCCTCCCTGTGATCGGGTGGTACATCGGGGAGGTTCTTGGATTGGGGGACATGGAGAATTGGTATTTTGTACCCTCTGGATATGATGCGAAGCACCCAGCGGTCTGTTGTGATGGACTCCCATTCCGCTAGATGTTTCGAAAAACGCCCCCCGACTGCCTCCAGAGTGGAGCAGCTGGGCAACCCCTCAGGGCTGCTGCACGGGCAGCTCAGAGAAAGGTTCTCTGGACCCGAAGTTTCTCTGAGCCCCTCTGCCCCTGGGGAGATGTCCTCCCTGTCCACCTCTGCCACGGTAGGAGTGGTTGTCTGGAGCTGGTTGGGAATGTTGTGATTTCCAAAACCACATCTTCTTCTGACCCTTTTGGTTCCTTGAAAAGGACCGCTGGGGAGCAGAGAAGCAGACTCCGACAGCAGACAACGTCTTCCCGTCCTTCTCACTCTGGACAAGCGTCTCGCGAACTGTTTTGCCAAAAAGGGCAGAACCATCAAAGGGGGCGTTCGTGAATGACGCTTTAAAGGGCTCCGTAAAGTCGCAATGACGGAGCCAGGCCTGACGTCTCATGACTAGGCCTGCTCCGCTGGCCCTAGCGGCTCCCTCTGTGGCGTGGGACAACAGCCGCATAGAGGTGTTTGAAATAGATCTCAGAGTGGCCATTCGGGTGGAGTACAATTGTTTATCCTCCTCCGACATGGACTGGGGGGGGGGGGTGCAGCGTATTCTTTGATAAGATCCCGCTGCATCCTGATGACATGTGCCATATAGTTCAGAGACCTTACTGAGAAGGTCGCTGAACTAAAGACTCGCTTCCCTAAGCGATCCATCAAACGGGACTCTTTGCTCGGTGGATGGACTGAGGGACTCTCCTAAGTCAATTCCCTCTTTGTGGCTGCCGCCGTCAAGATGGCATCTACAGGGGGGCCCTTACTCCAATGTGACCGGTCTGAGGGGGGGCCTAAGAATCCTATCCGGTCGCTTCGGTATTGGCTCCATGGTGTCCGGATCCTTCCATGCCCTGGTGGTAATAAGGTCCACCAGGGGATCGGCTGGAGGGGACACCCAGGAGGTAGACGGGCCTGCCTCGAATGCCTCCAGAAACATGGACTCATCAGAGGAAGACTTGGGGGCAGACCACCCACCTCTGATTCTCAGCATTTCCATGATGTCTCCAAAGCAGACATCCTCAGGGGGTGATCTTGGGGAGCCTTCCCCTTCCTCCAAGTCCGTATCCTCGGTTAAGGACTCAGGGGAGTCCACGTGCCTCCTTTTGCACTTATGCTTGCGGGGAGCTTCCTCGGGGGACTGTCCGAGGAGGCCTCGCCAGCAACATCTTGTTCCAATGGAACTATCTGTGACATCGAAGCATGTCCCTTTGGCCGGGTGATGGAAGCCTGACCCAGCAGAGAGGGAGTGCAGGAAGGAGTCGATGCAAGGACTGGGGGTCCGGATGCTCTCAACAGAGCCCTCTCCACAACATCGAATGCCGAGGGAGAGCCACTCTCCAATGGATCCGAAAGTCGGCTCCCACTCGGATCCGATGAAGGGATCGGAGCCGGCGCCGAGACCGTCGGATCCGAGGGACCAGTGTGCTCTGACCTGGACAGAGCCGAAGGCCCACTGAATCCCCCGGATCCGAAGCTCAGACCACGGCTCCGAGAGGTCGGATCCAACAGACATGAGGGTAGGGTCGGATCCGAAGTACCAAGTACTGTCGGCGCCGACCCACCCCCGGCTCCAAGGCTGCTCGGCTCCGAGCGCTCCGAACCCGGGCAGCGGGTCAGAGAAGGAGCAATTGGGTGGAAAAAAGGTGTCGAGCTCCCCCCCTGAGGGGGGGGAGGCAAGAGCATTCCCATCTGCAGCTGGGCCTGGATGAACCTTCGCATCATCCGGTCCAAGTCTGCATCTGATAAGCTGAAAGTGGATCTCGAAGAGGCCACCGAGGCAGGCCTGGAATGCCGCCTCGATGACCTTAACGGAGATTGGGTCTCCTCCTCCTTGGGCCCCGGGGAGAAAGAAGAGGATCAGAGCCAAGGAGGAGGAGACCAAGAAGCAATGGAGGGAGAAGCCCGCTTAGCTGGCGGGGCCGAAACGGAGGTCTCGGCCTGCCGCTTGTGGTGCTTCTCCCTCCGTTTCTCCATCCTGGCCTCCCTGTCCTCCGACACTTTAGCGGGAGTTTGAGTCCCAGTCGGAGGCAGGGGGACAGGAGTGGCAGCCACCACAGGCTGTGATGGAGCCACGGGAGTAGCAGAGGTAGTGGAGGCCGAAGCTGAATCCGGGGGTAGAAGTCCTGCCAGGACCAGCCTCGACCTCCATTCTTTCAGTGCCCTGGGGTTGAACGCTGCACAGATAGTACAGCCCGAGGTGAGGTGTTCAACCCCAAGGCACCGAACGCACAGAGTGTGGCCATCAGCCGGGGAGAGCTTATGGCCACACACTGTACATTTAGAAAATATGGCTTTTGGGGCCTCAGCCATTCCTTTTTTTTTTTTTTTTTTTTTTTTAACTAAAAAGGAAAAGAAAAAAAAAACAACTACACACACACATATGCCCCAAAAGACACTCAACAAACACTCACACACTAGCGACCAGCGAAGGGAGGGTATTAATTAAAAAATAGGGAACCTAACTCAGACACACTTTACAAGTATTAATTTAAACTAAAACAGAAATTCCTGACGAAAAATGCTAGAAAAAAGTTAACTTTTTCCCACTTATCTGCAGAGCTCAAGAAAAGGATCCAGTCATCACAAGCACGGCAAACTAGATCTGGGGTCATGGAGGGTTAGCAGGGGATTATGGGTGAAGGGAGGAGCTAGGAGCTCGGATCCATTAGCTTGAAACAAGTTGCCGGCTCAGATCCGATATCGGATCCATAACCCACAGGTTGCCGACAAATGAACAATCCTACTTCAGATCCTTTGTTTACACATGGTCCGACTTGGAATGAGACCAATTTTCAGTTGCCTGGGGAGACATGCTCCAGATGCATGTCTTTGACATATAGCTAGAGATAGAAAGGCAATGAGATTTATGTTGGTTTTCTTTTTGATGCCTTTACTGTCAGTATTATGGAACTCTGTATTGCAAGCAGTTATGATGTATTCTTTTTTAATTGATACAGAAATGCTCCCAGTACATGTTTTCAGTTTTTATAATGGAGTAATTATAAAACACGTCATTCTTGTATTTTAAAGTAAATCATAAAGATTTAAGAGTACAGAGCTGCAGGATTGCTTATTGGCAAATGGATTAACTGCATCAGGTTGTGAACCATTGGTTCATCTCCATGCTAATATTTAACAAGTATAGATTTATTTGTGTATACTACATTACAATGTTTTTTGTTGTAAAAGGTTTGAAAAAGTGAATCACAATGTTTTACATTAACATTTGTTAACACTTCTATGTTCAGTTGGGTGCTTGTCGGGAGTAGCACCATTATGCTTCTACCTTGCTGTTCAACAAACTCTTTGCTTCCTGTTTATCTTGCTCTTTCAATTTTTTCTTCAGACAAATGTAGGGATTCTAACTGCAAAAGTCTTTCTTGATGGTCTTGGTTTCAGGGAAAGCCTAGTTGCCAGACTTTTCTGTTTCAACACTAAGTACTAACTGCAAGGACAGTGCATGTGAGGAGAGTACAGTGGTATCTACTTAATCTTTTTGAAACAAGAGTTCATAGCCTCTAGAACATGTTCCTTGTCCTTACTAGCCCTCTTTAAGAGGAATCCAGGCAACTGGATGGGAAACAGAACATACACCCCTGGGATCCCACCTGTGTCCCTGCTGCTGGACAGGGAAAACAGGTGCTGACTTTGTGTGAGCATGGGTGAAATTCTTGGCTAGGCTTTAGGGCCTCCATGCCAGTAGCCTAGTGTTTTATAATCGTACGTTCATATGCCCAAGGGCATAGCCAGAGTGTCTGCTTTTGCCATCCCACTGATTAACTGAGCCTCTGTCAAGCAGAGCCAATGAAGTGATCCCAGGGGTGTATTTTCTGTTGACCATCCACTCGTCAAGGTTTCTACTGACTGTTAGTGAGGTACTCTGCCTAATGCAGTTAGGAATTTTATTCCAAAGCATGGGGAGTCTCTGGCAGGAATCTATCCCTCCAGCTTGTTCTATTTAGTGTTGTGGCAAGGTTTAGCTCAGAGCATGTGGCTTGCAGTGATTTGGATTTGTTTAGGTGGAGCATGTCCATCAATTCTGAGTTGGACATGGCTTTGTAAGTCAGGCAGAGATCACCTCTGACTAAGCGATATGCCACTGAGTACACAATCACATCAGGGTATATAGTAATGTTAATGTAGAGTTGATGCTACACTACAAATAAGAACTTCTACACAAACATCAATGCACCTTGCAAAAATGTTAATACTGTCTTTCATGACTGTAGAGAAACTCTACACTAGCAACAGATCAAGCAGGTTTATTAAGGAGCATTCAGCCTTCAATTGCAGTCTTAATGTGTCACAGTGACTGTTTTTTCATGCATTTAAACATTGAAAGAACTGGAGTGGGGTTTGTGGGAGTGGCCAATATGTGGGTGTGGCTCAAATAGGGGTGTGGTTTGAATATGGTGTGGGTGGGTCTTAAGGAGCGCCAGAGCAGTACTTCGCCTAGGGCACCATTTCAGCTAAGGCCGGCCCTGATCTAATCTATACTGTTTATCCAGACCTAGGTACAAAAGACAGCATCTGTGTGGATTCAGACCCACGGTTTGTGGAGATGTGTTGATTCTGACCCATGGTTTATGGATAGTACCTTCAGAGGGTCTGTGTTTCTAGGGCATGAGATATACAGTAGGAATGCTCTGAACAATGCATTCATAGAGAGCTGAAATACATGAGTGGCTGCAGCAAAGTGCTAGACTGTCAACGTGCACATGCAAATAGCATGAGAATGGGGAGTGTTTTCAGATGAACCACATACTAGGGCATTATATGGAGAAATGTGTTACACCCACTGTAGAAGACTCCTTAAAAGTGCCATATAAAGTTTTTACTGAATATGTTCAAAAGTGTGCACTAGAAATAGCATCTGTATAGAAGTGTCAGTCGTGCAGAAGAATCAGAATATACAAGCATTTATAAGCAATTCCACATATTTTATATCAAAGGCAAGCACGGACATAATACAGTAGTGAAGTCATGCAGAAATACAACAGAGAAAACATTTTCTTTTTCATTTTGTAATGTATACTCCCTAATTAAGAACCATTCACAACTGAGCTACCATGCACATAAGCTGCCTGGAATACACACAAGTTATCTTTTGATGGTTCATTAACAATTTATTTTTCTTTTCAGCAGGCATGCCTGGACAATTACAATCATGTAAGTAGTAAAGAACATTAAGTTTCTTTTCTTCATCAGATATTCAGAGGCATCTACAATTCCCATTGTCTTGTAAAATGCGCAACAACTTAAGAACAAAAACATATTCGGATCAACTATACAGAAGCAAAAGCATTTCAAGACAGCTAATAGCCCATCCTAATTTCCCATAATAAGAAGCTATGATTCATTTGAAAAACAAATTTCCTTATTACCAGTCCTGCAATATTAGCTAATATCCTACCACAGGTATGTTTTTAAATAAAGTGTAACCAGTTACCCTTTTTTATTGCTTTGCATTTAATGATTCAGTCATATCACATCTTTGTACTTTATTTCTTTTAGTGACTACATAATTAGTTAAGCCTACTTTGAGAAATATAATTTATGATGTAAGCTTATCATTTGCGTTGCCTTTCCTAAGCTTCAGGCCTATTAATCTGTGTACTCTGATTTCTCTTAAGAACATATAATTTATGAAAAACTGAACTCACTTCTTTAAATGGGTTGACAAAAGTTGCATGCAATAGTAAATAAGTGGTGTGTTTATTGTTTCTTACCTGCAGCTCTTCTCACATTGCTTACTAGCCTAGAAAGTTAAACTCTGCTCCCCTATAACTCGGAACTTCAAATGGACAACATTATCATCTGGAGGTGTTTAAATCAGCAAAGCTGAACTCACTGATCTCAGTTTTCCGTAGGAATCACCAACAGTATGGTTTCAAATGGAACACTATCACCCAAATCCTTTTCGGGAAATTTCACCACCTTTTTTGTTCAGGGGGTGCAAGGGTGCTTGCCTACCACAATGCGGTATGCAGCGGCTTTCTTTTTTGTTTCACCTTGATGAGGCTGTGACTAGCCATTTTCATCTGCTTGCAATCTTGCCCAGATGCAGCTCAAATCATAAGGAAAGTCTATAACCCCCTTTGCATATATATTAAGTTCTAATTCATGTCACCCTTTGTTAATACTGTTTCCTCCAACAGACTGCATATTTTTGCACTAACAAAACCTTCACTCCATTTCTAACCTTTAAAAATTCATTCTCTTACTAAGTGTACCATCATGCAAATCCACCTCTGTATTATCAGTAACGGTAAACTTCTTCCTTTATGAATTTGAAGAAATCTTTGAACAAATTATCAAAACAAGCCAATAAAATTAAGGGACATAAAATAACCTCTCTCTTCAAAATGTACATTAAAAACACCTTGTGCCAGAATTTATGCCAGCCTATAATGTGGCAGGCAAGCTAGTATTTGGTACTCTGCATTAAATAAATACTTTACTAAAACAAAGGAATGTGCCTTCCCAAAACCATCTGCCTTTGTTGCAATGTTTTTTCTACAGGACATAATTTTGCCAATGAGAAGCCATGGTTTCACAGCCTGAGCATCTTTATTCTCTACTTCACTATTAATACCTATAATTTTCTCCATGTCCTTATGTCAAATTGGCAGAAGCTCTATGCTTATCGTAAAAGCAGATCTGCAGGAGTGGGATCACCCTCAAAAAGTATAGAGTACAACAAACAGCCTGCCATGATAATAGGTGTTCTAATAGAGCACTGTTGCAGTAGCCTGAACAACGTAAGTTATATCCTACCAAGGATATGACCAGTCAGTGAGTTTTTCCTTCCATGAGCTCTAAGTGTCAGAGGCTCGAGCAAAGCTCCATATAAAAGGCAGTTAGAGCACCAAAGCATTCAGAGCTTTGTTGTTCCACAAAGGGAGACATCTCTGAAAGAAAAAAATACTAGGGAACGTAAAACTAAAATCACTATATACATAAACGTATATGCAACCACACCCTGGCAATACAAAATGACAAGTACAGACAGGGAACTGGAAGGTCAGGACGGCTCCTGCAATAATGATCTGTTAAAGTAAGTTTACTTATACAGCTGTAGTATGTTCAACAATAAATCACTATTTAAAAGCCTGACTCTGATGGTGTTTTTAGTAGAGTCTGGAACTAGAAGCTGCTGTTAAAAACAAAATAAGTAGAACAGATAAAACACTAAATGAAAACATCAAGAATCAATTAAAGGATATTAGAAAAGATTGCGGTAGCGTTGTCGCCTCACAGTAAGACGCTGTCCGGTTCGATTCTCAGCTAGAGCGTCTTCTGCGTGGAGACATGCGTGAATGGGCGTACCTTCGTTGAAGGTTGTGCGTCAGGCCTGGCAAGCCGGTACGTAAAAATCAACTGCCAATCATTAGCAGACCGGAGTTCCGCTGTGGCAACCCCTAACCGGGAAAAGCCGAAAGACACAAACAAACAAAGAAAAGATTGGGAGGAGAGACTGGAGAGGCAATTTACAAAGGAATGGTGGATGGACATTTATATGGCTCCCAAGAATGGCAAACGTCCACAAGGTTTAAGATTTTTTTTTTTCAATAATAAGTCTTTATTCTTTTCCAAATGTTAATACAATACCACAACATATGTACATTATATACATGAATGCTTCCAACAGTTACATAAAATCATTATACATTAATATAAACTTCTAGATGGGTATTAAAGGAAGAGAAAATAAAAATCTAGTATCAATATGAGGCTTATCTATACTAACCTCCATATTTAGTATGTACTTCCCGGGGAAAAGTGGATTGGAACCTTAAGCTAACACAATGTTAAAGATTTGCTCCCATATTTTTGTATTATTTATACTTTTCTTATGATCTTTAATTAGTAATTTATGTGCTAAAATATGTCTTATCGCTACACTCTTAAAATTTTCCCATGAAGTCTGGGATGGATTCAGCCAATTTGTAGCTATATAAAGCTTCATTAACAGGAAAATATTTATGAGTATGATCATTTGGGATCTATCCAAATTACTCGGAGGAATATGAAGAATCATAAACTCCCAAGAAAGTGTAGACTGTTGATAACCCATTTTTTGTAATTGAATTTTTAAAGAATTCCAAAGTTTGAAAATACATTTACAACTCCAGAACATGTGTAAAAGGTCAGCCGATTGATCTATACAATATGGGCATTTAGGTGAATTTTTAGAGTTGAATTTATACAGAGTAAGACGAGTATAATAAGCATTATTAAATATCATCAACTGAGTAAATAATAACTTTTGAAGAGATACTGATTTTAGGGTTAGATTAATTGCTTTCAATATTTTACTATCATCAATCGTTAACAATTTCTCCTTCCAGTATTTGGATAAGAGTATTTGGTTATGACAAGGTTTAAGATTTTTGCTTAGATTGCATGGGTACTTTTCTATCCCAAGCAGACTTCAGAGAATTTCTCCTCAGGTAGATAGCAATTGCAAGAAATGTGATGGGAAAGAGAAGGAGAACTGAGAACATATTTTTGGGATTGTAACTAGGTGGCAGATTTTAAAAATTCCCTATAGCACAAAATATTGGGACAGCAAATGGCTGTAACCAAGAATTTTTTTTTTTGAGTTGGGATATAGGATCTGAATTGTCCAGACATAGTAAGGATTACTATGTTTGATGCTATTGGCTGACTTAAAAGCAATTACTAGAACGTGGAACTGAAAATCTAGACCAACTATAAGTGACATACTGAATATAGTTAGAGATAGTAGTAGTAGTAGAGGGGGGAATCTTTAAAAAATGGAGGGGAACAAATTATATGAAAATAAACTTAATCTGTGAAAAAGACACATGCAGAAATAATGGTCAGGAGGAGGAGTGCTGTTTAAGGAAAGGCAGTAATTGAGCAATTTATGTAATGTTGGAGTGAATGACAATTGTTAAAAAAGAAAACATACATATAATATATAAAGTATGCAAATAAAATGTTAATTTTTTTATTAATATTTGTGTACCTGTGTCTTAAGTGATAATTTAATGAATACGTTAAAAAACAGATCACCGTTTCAGTAGCCTAAGCTATATGGGTAAACTACCATAGCTTAGAACAAAATGGGAGGAGGAAAAAACTAAGACTCCAGAAGCCCCTGGAGAATGTTCCTAGCAAAGCCTGAACTATTTAGTCTAGTCTGTAAAGCTTTCTAGAATACTTCTACAGTCCACAACTTTCCAGAAAGCCACACTGACTGGAAGTTGCCTGCTATGGTGAGAACAACAAAAAGACAGCATAAAGCAACCATCTAGAAATCATCTGATTTGGCACTTTCCCCTTCCTCTTACCTTCAAAGGAAATAAACAGCGGATCCAGTTTCCTGAGTTCTGAGTACTACCTGAGCTATCTATGGGTATCCTAGGTAAGAAGAATTTTCTCTCCCTTATTTTTGAACTGAAGAAAAGACAGGGAGATTAACTGGCTCAAGGTACAGACCGAGACCACTTTAGGCATAAAAGACGAGTAAATTTGCAAAGAAACCCTGTCCTGGTGGAAAATGAGGTAGGACTGACTCACTATAAGAATTTGCAACTCAGATACTCTTCTAGCAGGAGTCAGAGCAACAAGTAAAACAGTCTTCCATGTTAAGAACCTCATATCAGCCCCATGAGCTGGTTCAAATGGAAAAAACAGTAAGCTCTTCATGCATAAAGTTAAAATCCCAAGGAGAAGTCTCCTGGTTTCTAGCTAGAATGATATGTAAAAACCCATCTCAAAAACTACTTGACTTGAGGACAGGTAGAAAGAGCGCTCAAAGGGCAGACAAACCAAAATGGGTGAAAAATGAACCCTAATAGAGAAGTAAGAAAGGTCAAGAGTACCTCATGCAAATAAGAACCACTGGCAGACAGGAGTTAAAATGGTCACGATTCTTCGAATGGCACCAACTAGAAAAACATTCCCACTTACACATATATGACTTCTAGTAGCAGTTTATTTGGCCTCCAATACCTGCTATACTTCCTGAAAAAAAAAACTGGAAACTAAAAGGTATTAACATTTTACTGTCCAGGTAGTCAACTGAAATGTTTTCAGGTTGGGTTTTGTAAAAACCAGCCACTGTCTTGTGTACGTAAATCTACCTTGTGGAGAAGCATGTGGTAATTGCCATTCATAAGAACTGAGAACCACTGTTGACTGGGCCAAAAAGGAGTTACCGCCACAGTCTTTGTGGATTCCCTCATGATCTTTACAAAAACTCTGGATATCAGTAGAAAGGGTAGAAAAGCATACAATGTACATTCATGTCCACAGAATGAGAAAGCATCTGTCTTTCAGATCTGCTTGCAAGGATTCTTGAAGCAGAGTTTCTGTAATTATCTGTTCTGATAGGAAGCAAACAGATATATGACAGGTGTTTCCCAGAGCTGGATCAATTCTTGGAAGACCCCATGGTGTAGTTTCCATTTGTGAGGGTCTGTCCTTGTCCTGCTTAACCTGTCTGCTGCATGTTTTTGCTTTGAAGGAATGCATGAGGTCTAGACAGTCAAACTGAGTTGCTACTTCCCAGGCTATCACAGCAAAGTCTGTAAAGGGGGTAAGATGTGGTACCCCTCTTTTATGTTCCACATCACTGTAGTTTTACCTGTGAAAACCTGAAAAGCTCCTTGAGACCAGAGATGATTTATGGCTTTCAAAGCATTTATTACTGCCATCATCTCTTTGACATGAATGCTCTTTTGTGGTTTTCCCACACACCTTGCACTTTTGCACCTTTGGAAACTGCCCCCCACACTAGGTCTGAAGCATCAATTGTGACAGACCGAAGAGGCAGCAGAAGGGAGAAAAGGAGACCTGGATTCTGCATGAACTGCTCTACCCACCATAGAATCGCTCTCCTTACAACACCCTATATAGAGACTAAGGCCACAGGCATTAAGACTCTTTGGCACTCCAAACTTTCTCAGGTCATGTAGTACCTCCCAATATCCAAAATGCACTGCACAACTCTCCCTCCCCAGATAGGAAGTAACTACACTGAAGAAAAAAATATTAAACACAACATACCCAAAATATTAACATACAACATACCCAAGATCATCTTGGCAAAGACAAGGTTGTTACAGAAGACAGCTTCACTTGTACATATCTAGTCTTATGGGAAATAAATATTTTCTGATAGGAGTATGTCCATCTCCTATAACTCATAGGACAGAGTTCCAAGCTCTTCCTACTGTACGTAACCCAGGTGAACTAGAGATCAGATATTGATTCTCCAACTGATGTAGACATTCTACAAAAAGGCCTCACTGACACCAATGACTGGTGTCAGAACCATGGCCTTAAGCTCAATGCCAAAAAGTGCATGGCCATTCCCTTTGGGAAAAATTCTGTGCCCATGAACTACCACATAGGCCGTAGTCCACTAAACACTGAAGGTGTGATCAGAGACCTGGGGACACAGGTTGACACCAACCCCTCCTTTGATAACCACATTGCCAATGTAGTCAGAAAGTCACGTGTCACATCTCATTACAAAAGGTTTCTCATCCAGGAAGAAAAAGGTCATAATCCCTCTATACTCGTCCCTCATTAGACCTACTATAGAATATAACGCCCCATTTGGTATGTACCTCACTAGACACATATAACTGGAAAGGCCACAAAAATACCTCACTAAGAGGATCTTAGGCTTTAGACACATGCCCTATATGAACAGACTCAAAAAAACTCCAGCTATATTCTGTATCTTATTGCCTACTTAGAGGCGATCTCTGCTTGACCTACAAAGTCATGTCTGACCCACAGCTGCTAGATATGCTACACCTAAAGAAATCCCAATTCCTCCGTGCCACATACTCCAGGGACCTAAACCTCATTACCACAATAACAACATGCTGGAGGGACAGTTCCTAACCCAGAGACTTCCCATACTCTGGAACAAACTTCCCATTCACATCAAGCAGAGCACTTCACTAGCCCTCTTTAAGAGAAATCTTGATGAGTGGATTGGCAATAGGAAGTTCACCCCGAGGATCACTTCAATTGCCTTGCTTGACAGGGGCACTGGGAACTAACTTTGGGCGGCATAATGCCAGGCAATCTTCTTGGGCTAGGCTTATATAGGCTCCAGGGCCATTAGCCTAGTACGAACCTATGAACCTATAATTTATATTATTTATATATTTATAGTATTTTGCAAAAATATTCAATGATGACCAAGTATACACTGCAGAGAAGCCATCAACAGATAACATTAAAAAAAATAATAATAAAAACTTACAGAGTTAGCCATAACAAGCATAAACAAAGGCTTATCATGCAAAACAAAATAAAACTTAATGCACCTGGCAAGAGCAACTTTAGATACCTTTTATCCCATGGATTTGGGGGATAAAAGGAGCTAAGTGAATCTTTTCTGAACGACTTGGTTCTGTTTAAGTAATACCATAGCTGGTGATGGACGACCATGCAGTGCAATAGGTACTTCCCATGGTTAGAGTAACCTGTGAAGTAAACAGGCAAACTGATATTCCGATTTTGCTAATTATGTCATAAAAAAAGATTTGTCCTGGCAAACTCTATTCTTACAAAAAATTAAATGAGGAAGATCCACTAGGAGTGCTTACAGCTCAGAAATTCTCCTGTTTTAACCAACAACTACCAAGAAATATGTTTTCAAAGGCAGAAATGTTAAGTCTGCTGCAGTAAATGTATCAAAGGAAGCTTGTGTCAGATTTTCTACAACAAAGTACAAGTCTCGGTAAAGCAAGAGCTTTCATTCCAAAATGGCTTTAGAAAAGCCATCCTGACCCTGGTGAATAGCATTTCACCCCAGGCCTCAACCGAAAAGGGGATTTTGATAAGTTTGTCAATCCTAGAAAACAGGTGGAATGAATGTTAAAAAAATAGAACACATTCATACACAAATGTCACTCTTGTAACTTTTAACTGAAGAATAACTCAAACCAGAGTGAAAGATCTAGCCAAATAGTCTGTTATCAGAAAAGGGACCATAGTCCTTTGACTGAGCCCAAACTGAAAAGCATGTCCATTTGTCACCATTCATTTTTCTGTTACTGGGCACCTGGGATGAAGAGATTATGGTTACAAATGTACCCGAGTAGGTTGAGTTACCAGTATCTACTGGAAATGGGGAAGTCTGGAGGTGAGCCACAAAGAATAAATGTCCTGGCAAGATTTGCACTATGGCTGGAACACATCAGTTTCTTTGTTGGCCTCAGTAAGAGGGACGTCTCTAGTAAATGAGGCAGAAGGAAAAGGAGCTGTACTTTCTAGGGTTATTATGGGCCATGCCACAAAGGAGTTATGAGAATGGCTCTGGATTTCAATGGGCCATGCCACAAAGGAGTTATGAGAATGGCTCTGGATTTCAATGGGCCATGCCACAAAGGAGTTATGAGAATGGCTCTGGATTTCAATGTGCCACAAAGGAGTTATGAGAATGACTCTGGATTTCAATGGGCCATGCCACAAAGGAATTATGAGAATGACTCTGGATTTTAATGGGCCATGCCACAAAGGAGTTATGAGAATGACTCTGGATTTTAATGGGCCATGCCACAAAGGAGTTATGAGAATGACTCTGGATTTTAATGGGCCATGCCACAAAGGAGTTATGAGAACAAACGTCATCATCTGGCCACCTGTGGGATACAATGTCACTCAGACTTCTCCCTCGTGTTGGAAATAGGCAGAAGAAATCACTGTACCTGATGTTGGCTGTGGATGTAAACAGATTTTAGAAGGATGCCCCTATTTTTTCAAATGATTTGCCTTTCTACTGAGAACTTTAGTAGCCTCTTGTGGGGCAAGAGCAGGTATCTGTTCAGTATGTTCACCAAGGAATTGGACACCAAGAATGGAACTGCAACCAGAAAATGGTTGGTGGATGTGGCCTATTCTCATGCTCTTATAGCTTCTTTGCAAGGGGGTGGGGGGATACGATGAAGTTCACCCTCACTTGTCATGATACCATATGACTGTCGAATCTGTCTCTCTCCTGGCAGCAAAAAATCTGTAGAAAACACATGTGGTAAGAAGCACTGCTCTCATTTCCAGAATGCTACCATACGTTAAGAGTTTTGATGGCAATCAGACTCAGTGAATATCTATGAACTGTAATGATCTCCCAAACCCAGGGCAGAAATGTCCATGGAGACTGTCAACATAGAAGGGGGGAAGGATGAAACGAACTGCCTATAGAAAAGATCGTTGACAGGAAAATGTTATTTTCAGGGCTAAGAAAAGTGGAACTTCAGCTTCACTGGATACATATTCTGCAGCCAATGGACCCAAGGGGGTTATTGGAAAACTTTCATACGAAATTTTGCATGAAGGCTCATGAAAATGGCCACTTCCAGAAAAATCAGCACCTTGAAACAATGAGAGGTAAGTGATGTAGAAGAAAGCCTTACATTTAAATGTAGGTCTGTGCTCTGTAGATGAGGAGTCTTGTTCTGCATGACTAGGCACCCAAGCTGCAGTCTATAAATATCAGGCAGCAGGAGAGCTAGAGCTGAGACTTTGTTATGTTCAGTATTATCTACAGGAACTGGTATAAAATCAGATACTCTCACAGGTGCACTAGATGACTTACAGAAAGGGCAGCAAGGTGCCAGTCATCCAAGTAAAGGAATGGAATATTTTGGATCCCTTCAAACACAAGTGAACCACAACAACGGATATGCATTTGGTGAACATTGTAGGGGCTGAAGTCAGACCAACTAGAGTTGTCACAGCTGGAAATGATTGGCTGTGTCTCTAAAGTGCAGATATCATCTGGGTTGTTCGCTAATTTTTATGAGGAGGTCCAAAAAGTTCATTCAGTTTTCTTCTGCCAGACAAAGTGAGACTGTCTGCACTAAGACAATGTGAAAGGTTTATGACAGGTGGAAGGACAACTGACCCTTGACTGCCTCCAGAGAAGAGAGGTCAGTCAAGGTCTCAGGGCTGGTGTATCCTCCAATATGAGGACTGCAACAGCCTTAAGACTGCTGAGAACCTTGGCCATAGCTACAATCTTTCTGAAAACTGCACAAGCTCTTTCCAGAGTTGCTTATTTTGTTGTATATGCTGAAATCACATCTGCTGTTGGCATGTGATACTGACCATCATCTCCCCCTTTTTCCCCTATTTGTTCTATATGAGGTTGGGGTGTTGCATCAGCTGCTGCCACTATTCTCCCTTTTTTGACTGTCATACCAGACCATCACAGGTCTTCTATCATGAAAACCATCTTTCTCTTGGCTGCATATCCTCGTTTCTTCTTGCCTTCTACCTGTCTCGCCCAAATATTCTTCATCAAAGCATCTTCTGATTTCCTACACATGAACCACTGTATTCTGTTCTTCTAGTCGTTCTCTGCTATTTCAGCTATTTTGATTTCTGCTCTGATGTTCTTATTTCTTCCCCTGTCTCACAGTGGACATCCCACCACCCATTTCACGTACGTTATCTCCATCACCTCAGGCTTCAACTGCACTGCCTACACTGCCTTAGGCTTCCATGCCATACAGAAATACTAGCTGCAATACTTTTTTGTACACCTTACTTTTCAGTTTCTTTGGCATTCGTCTTTCACATATTACCTATATAGTATGTGCCAGGTTGCTGCAGCCCCACTGACTGTAGCTTTCACCTTTCCCTTCTCCTCACCCACTCTTCCTAGATACATGAAATGTGAAACCCATTTCACTATTTCCCCTTCCATCTCAGTTTTCAGCTTCCTGATTTTCCCCATTTACTGCCATGACCACTGTCATGTCTGTACTCAGTATCCTCCAATTTGCCTTCCGTTTTGCATCCAAGTCTCCTATCATTTGCTGAAGCTCCTGTTCAGAGTCTGCTTGTACTGCAACAGTATGTGCATATAACAACATTGTTGATCTCTCCTCTCCGCCCTCTAACCTGTTTGCTAATGTAGCCCACAACTAGTATAAACAGCAGTGTGCTCACAGTTGAACCCTGATGCACACCCAAGCCCAATGGCAACTCCTCTGCAAGTCCAAACACTGTTCATACTTATGTCACTGACTATTTGTCCATAGCCTGTACTAACCCTATTGATGAGGTTTCTGGGACTTTGAACCATTGCAGGACTGCCCATATCCTCCTTTCTGGGACCTTATTATATACTTTCTCTACGTCTAGGCATGCCTAACATGACTCTTTCCTCATCACCAAGTTCTACATTACTATCTATCTTATTGCAAACATTGGGTCAGTTGAGCAGTTTGGATTCATATCAGGATGCAGCACATCTCCCATCTTACTTTCTTATATTTTGTGCATTTCTTAATCAGTCACCCTCTCCAGCACTTTCATGCAGGTGACACTTGGAATAGCACTGAACAATCACAAACCAACAAGGGTAGATACATCATCCCTGGTAAGGCGTCCACCAATGCCTGTCCTTTGGGGTATGTAACCAAAATGCTGGACTCTGACATGGAAAGATCAGTAGTCCTGGTTTGTAGAGGTATAGTGGCAAAGGGTGATGCATTTCTAATTAAATAACTGCTGGGACACAAAACCCAGCAAAAAAGTACCCCCCACCATAATCTACATCAAAAACTTTGAGAGTGGGCAAAACCTCAGCACTGAGGGCTTTGGAATTGAGATTTCCACAATCAAATAAACGTCCATGTCACTGGCTAATTTAGTAGCAACTGAACCAGCAGGAGGAGCACCAGTAATGACATGGGTTGGTGCTTTTTCAATGACCTGATAACTAGCTGGCAAAGAAAGTGATTTCACTAGTTGTAAATTAATCTGACTTAAAGGCGGTTCCATGCTGCTGGCCTCAACCTCTGTGCACAGTCTTCTAACTACTTTCTTTTTTTATTCTAAATTCTTTTTATTGAAATTTTTAACAAAACATTAATATATGATAATAGAAATATAAAAGCAAATACAAGAACGATAAACAACTAAAATAACTACAATGTCTACTATAAAACAAAGTTTTTAAACAGAAGAAGAAATGTGACAACAATAGTAGTTAATTATTAAAGTCTGTTTATCCAGCAGTTCTTTGAATATGAACCATATATTATATAAAGAGGTGATTCTAGATGTTCTTGCCTTGATCATGATAAGCTCAAGATTATAAACCTCAGTTGCAAAGTGTACACATTCCTTCATAATAGGAGTAGTCTGATTTTTCCAGTTCTTGGTGATGAATTTACTTGCTAATGTTAAGATACTCCATAAAAGAGGGTATTTTATTTTTGTGACACAAGTGGGAGTAGGTGTATTAAATAAGAGATGTGGTCAGCATAAATTTATCATTAAAGACAGACTGTAAGAGGAATGCATATTATCCCAATATGTTTTAAGTTACAATGGTAAAACATATGCTGCCAGTCAGCTTTAACATTTAGTTTACATCTCCAACATCCTACATCTTTATTAAACATCAATTCAACTTTAGGTGGTGTGATAAAGGTTCTATGCAAGAAATTCCAAGAGAATTTTCTACACCTTAGTAATGAAGTAGTTTGTTTTGAAGATTGCAGTATTAGTGTTTTTTTTAATCATCTTCACTTGGAGAGTTACTAACAAGTCTAAAATAGTCCCAATAGCTTTCTCTGTAACATACAGTCCCTTTCCAGTTATATTCTGGTGCATTAGCATAATGAGTAAATCAATTAATGTGGGGAAAGAATTTCTAACCATTGCTTGCATTAGATCAATTTATGTTCAACCAATTGTATACAATTTTGAATTTCTAACCACGTCTTTGCATAACTCAAACTTATTAATAATATGGTCAATGTTTTGTAACTTCCCATTGTCTATTAATTGATACCAGTATAACAGCTTTTTGTCCTTAACTGTATCATGGCTGTTAAATTAAATGCATTAATACTGCTCGAGTGTAGACAATTGGATTTACAAATAAAATCCATACTCTATATTCAGGGTTCCTGAAAATGAAAAAATTAAAAGGAGATTATTATCATATTAATATGAGTTAACTGGTTTATTTTTGTTTTCTATAAAAGTGAAGAAAGAATGATCCAGGCACCTCAAGGTTAACACTCCTTTATTACAAGACTAAAAATTTAGCGCTTTCGTCTCTGCTAGTGGAGACTTCATCAGAATAATGAAGTTATTATAAAATGCATTTATATACCCATTTCAAATGTGACTGACATCTTACTAAGCCGATCCATACAATAATTGTCAGAAATGTGTCCTATTACAATACATGGTAAAACTCCACCCCTTTAAAGTTTGAACATTTAAATAAAACCATTATAAAAAAAACTTTCTAAAAAACATTTTTGTGGAAAAAACACATACAATAGCTTTAATTACTACATAGTATCAAAAACAAATTAGTATAAAATAATCAAAATCTGTTTCTGCATAGCTGCCAGTCTAAACTGCCACGCAATTTCCTTTTTTTCTCAATAGATTTCTTCAGTCACCACCCCGAGGCTCAAGTTTTATGTTTTCCAAAATACCAAACATGATTTTTTTAAAATTCAAACAGTTCTGAGAATACTTAAATAAAGCATTATTTTGTTTCTTATTTTTTATATCATTTTTATGCTCATATATCCTACATTTGAGGGAAGGCTCAGTCTTACCTACATAAAATGTAAAACATGTTATACAGGTAGCCAAATATAATACCCTACTAGTGGTACAATTGCTATTTTTGAATGTTATTTCACTCTTTAATCTGTTATTCAATATTATTCTAACTTCCTTGTTTATATAAGGAAATTGATGGCAAGCTCCACATGGTTTAGTTCCATAATAAAGTTCCATCTTGGGCTGTATTTTATGTTTCTACAGACTTTTGAAATTAGCACCTGTTTTATTTACAAATCTCGGACCTTCACCTACTTTTTCTAGCACCTCATTATTAACTCTGAAAATGTTCCAATTCTTTTGAAGGGATTTTTTAATTTCACCTGTCAGGTGGTTATGTTCATGTACACATGCTTTTTTATATTGATCTTTTATAACTTGTGCCATATTACTAACTTTGTATAACCCCACAGCTAATAAGGGTTTGTAATTAAAACCCCATTAACTATATACGTCCCCTATTATTTCTGTTAATCATTCCTTGGGATAACCCCTTTCTTGGAACATAATGCTAATTTGTTTCAAGTTTTTCTTGTACATCTTCTTGATAAGATGTCATCCGGGCCACTCTTATGGCTTGTCTTCTTACTATACTCTTTCTATTTTGTGGGATGCCTACTTTTAAAATGCAGATAGAAATTAGAAAACGTATCTTTTCGATAAATTTTAGATTTAAATCTTTCATTGTAATTGGATATATATGTATCTAAATAACTTATTCCATTCCTATCATAATGATATGTAAATTCCAGGAATTCTGATGTATTACTAAAATAGTTAAATTCCTCCAGTTCCTCACATATACCTTTCCATAAAACAAAGATGTCATCCAAAAATCTGGAATACATCTTGATTCTATTCCAATAAAGGCAATTAAACACATGTGAAGTCTTCCATCCCAACAGAACTATGTTTGCATATATTGGGACACGCGCTGCCCCCATTGCAACACCTTTTATTTGACAGAAATACTCTCCTTCGAGAAAAATGAAATTATTTTATCAAACTCATAAGTTCACAAGTGAGTGTTATCTGCTCATGCCCTAAATCTGAGTGCTGGAACAAAGCTTCCTCAAATAAATGGAGACCCTCAGCTTTTGGAATTCCAGTGAAAATGTCTTTTATATCTATTGTGAAAACAATAAGATCTTTTTCCACAAATATTTTGATTTAACAAACCCAGAAATTCCCAGAAATCTTGAACCAAATGTGTAGTCTTTTGAATTACACGTTGGACCCATGAATCAACTAATACAGCTAAAGGGTGTGTCTTCAATCCTCTTACTGCCACAATACATCTAAAGGGTGGTTTCTCCACGTTTTTATGAACTTTGGGGATTCTGAAAAAAACAAGAATGCTGGGAGCCTCCCTGTAAAAAAAATTATATAAATCAATATCTATTCTCTTATTCAATAAATATTCTTCCTGATATGACTCTATATGTGAATCATTTATATTGGTCTGATTTTTAGAAACTACAGCATAGGTTTTTTCATTGAACAATAATTTTTGCATCTCGTTAGAGTAGTCTATAGTCTTAAATAACACTATGCCCCCTCCCTTATCAGGGGTCATGATGCGTAGGGTAGTATCCTTCCTAAATTCCATCAATAAATCATATTCTTTCTTTGTAAGATTCCAAGTTACTTTCTTGTCATTCTGGGGGATACTATATCTAGCTTCCATGACAATTTTCTCGAATGCATCCAATAAATTATGCGGGGGGGTGGGGTTAATGCACTATTTTTATGAGGCATAGCTAACTGGCCTCCTGTTCCTTCTGGAATACTCAAATTATGCCCTGAAAAAAATATATCAAAGTTTAACTTTCTAATGTACATTTTTAATTCTGTTATATTATCAACCAAATTTCCTTTCCTTTCAGGTACAAACTTAATGCCCTTAGATAATAAACTGAAATATTCAGATGTAATTGACCTGTCTGTGTAGTTGTATATTGTAAAACCATTTTTCTTATGTACAATATTATTATTAGCCCCTCTTAATTCCTGTAATTGTTCGCATTCCTGTATACATTCTTCCTCTGTGATTGTGGGTAATACTTCATATTCTACTCTCCCTTGTCTGTATACCTGTGAGCTAATCTCTCTGAGCGACGTAATGTCTGAAAACCCTGATCTACTGCATAGTAATTTCCTGAACTTTCATCATTTTTATTTGTACCCCTTACTACCTCACTATAACTGGGTGTATGGGCATTCCTAGAACTGTTAACACTAGAATTTAAAATACTTTCAATAGGGTGCGTCCTTTTATTTTGATACTACTTCAAGTCCCTTTCTTACTTTGTTTTCTTCTTATGGAAAAGGTTATTGATTCTACTCTCAACCTTGTTAAGTATCTTGAAATACAGTTCTCCATACTGAAAAAATAATAAACCTTGTCTGATTTTTGCATTCAGTTTAGCAATTTCCTGTGCTACACTTTCACATTGTCTTTCATAATAAAAAGTTTTCTTAATTAACCCAAGTCCTAATTCATCAAAACAGTTTACAAAATCATTCAACATTTCCTCATTGTAGTAAATACCAAAAGAAAAACTATTATATCTAGTGAACTGCTTACTCATAGATACAAGTATAAAAGGTAAGTGAGACTGTTAACTGTAAATCTTCTATTAAGAATAGTATTCACCAAAAAATTAATTAATTTGTAAACTACTACACATGCACTGCCCCCCCCCCATGGAGTTTAAAACTCCTGGTTTGAATAGCAGTCTTACTGAAAAACTACCACCTACCCACAAATAAGTATTTAGCATCACTCTACTCTTCTAAATTTATGATATATGAAAGGCCTAACTTTTTTAACAAAATTAAAAGAAGCTAGTATATATACAATATTCAGATTATAAATACTCATTTGCTTGGTATGAAACTTATAAACTGTAAAATGTAGATCTTGTAGTCATTTGGTTCTATTCTAAGAGTTTATATAGTATAATAATCTAATAATTTCTTTCAGTTCTGAGAAAAAAGATTAACACAGTTAAAAGATGACACATATAACATTGTTTATAACAATCATGCTATATTACTAATATACTATTATGCATTATTGATCATGTGACTATTTAAACTCAATTATGACTACAAGACTGCTCATGCTTGAATATTATGGCAGACGCATATTTCACAGAACAAACTTCTCAAAAGAATCTTTGCCTATTTGTGAGGACTTGCATATACAATTATCTTTCAAAACTTGTTTCTTCTATAAGTAGGATATCACATTCACTAGAACATACTATGAGATATAAAATAGTAAACAAGTAACTGTGATGTCTAAAATAACTAAAAATATTCCTAGATATTTGTACTGATGGATAACACATGGACGGCAACAAATCCACTATAGTCTTTAAGAGGCACGTGAATTCCCTGTTTATCAAACTGACTGTGTAATTTTGTCTGACTTTATGGAAAACATGCTATTACTTTCATTTTAGTCCCTCTTTTACTATGTGTCGGACTTTCAATTAACTTTCAGAGCATGAGCTTCTAATATTGCCATGTATATGAGCTCCTCACTTCCTGCTCAAAAAGCACATCCGCACAGAAACCAACACAGATCACCACAACAACCACTGTCATAAACATATACATATCTATTGCCCACATATGCAGAACAAGTCAACCAAGCAAGGGGCTGACATCAGACAAACAAGATCATCCTCCTCCTTTTAATTAATAGAACAGAATGTTATTTGAATAATATCTCTAAGGATAAAAGTCGAATTGAACAAAAAAATTCTATATTGTGTAAGCTGCCACAGTACTATAAAATGTTTTATACGACTGGCCATTAGCATTCAAAAAGTAGCATGTTGATTGGTCAGCCCAACCAGTATGTGCCCATTGTAAATCTGAGTATATACCAGTGGAAAAAGGTCCATTTACCTGGACTTTCTTTCATTAATATATGCAATAACAAATTTACTTTTCTTTCATTTTTCTTTCTTTCTTTTTTTTTTTTAAATAAACTCAAAACTGGAGACCCAAGCGAATGAGATGGCACTGAGAAAAATAAAAGGACAATCAGGTAAGTTATGCAAAACTAAAGAAACTTACCTGATTATCCTTCTGTTTTCTCTGTTGCATCTCTCCTGTACTTAAAAAAGCCTCCCGGTTTCTTCTTCTTTTTTTTTTAAATTAAAATTAATTAAAAAAAAAAAAAAAGCAACGTACATCTTCCTTTCTCCATTGCTCCCTTCACACAGCACTGGTGTACTCTGTAAGCGTGGGAAAGCAAGTCCCACACGCATAAATAGTAGATCAGCAAAGCCCCAAGATACCAAAGAAAAAGCAGAAGAATGCCACGGTGCCGTTATACAAAGACATTATTTAAGAAAATTAAGTCTTTTTTTTTTCTTAAATATCACTATATAATCGCACTAACCAACCAAGGTGTGGTATATTGAAGATTTACCCATGGTTGGCTTTGTTTAATCATTTGGGCTTCAGTCTCCTGATTAAACCGCACCAACCATGGGCAAATCTTCAATATACCATACTGACGTTGTCGGTTGCTGTATATCTTAATGAGAGAAATACAGGCTTTACAAGTGTCAAAATAGTAATTTTGAGGTAGATGTAACAGAGTGCAAGTTAATTAACACCTTCTTACTATTTGTGTATTAAAATCAAGCAAAAACTATTTTATCCAGTATTTCTTACACACACACACACACACACACACACACACACACACACACACACACACACACACACACACACACACACACAAAAGAACTCTGTATAAATTGTCTCATGAGAGGAAAGGCCATGAAAGAAGCACTTCTATTAGAACCTTCTCTGTGAGAGGGAAATACCACAGTCAGTAAGCAACCATCATTCATATTACACTGAGAACAAAGGTTATATAAGTGGTTAAAACCAATCTGCACCATGCTAGTTAAGAACCTGTGTTGTTACACTTCTTATCATTTTAGTTATTTACTTTTTATAGCTATTTGGTATACTCTTTTTTTTTTGTATGTGTATCTATCCCAGCAGGGAGAACAAAAGAATAATTGACAGGGTTCAAACCGAAACTCCAGTGTTAAAAACACAAATTGTCTTCACTACTATATTTCTCCTCTCCTAACGCCTCCCCAATGAATAAACTGCCACCAAACATCACATATAAGACTATATAAGAAAAAAAAATAGGAAAAAAAAATTTCATACACACTGCATACACCCACCATTTTATCACTATATTAGTAAAGAAGCAGTCAAACAGCATAACAGTCTGGTATCTCTTAGAGAAAAGCACATCCAAATCTCATACATACAACACCTCACATATTCCAATCAACCATGACATGTGAATTAAGAGTTAAAGTTAAAAATACTATATTCAGTCCATTCACAACACACTTACTTAGTGTACTGTGAGCAACTTACTGTTATGTTATGTTACCATGAGCTATCGCTTTAGGATTTTATATATGAAGAAAGAAAACCAAGATATATATACGTGTGTGTGTGTGTGTGTGTGTGTGTGTGTGTGTGTGTGTGTGTGTGTGTGTAAAGAAAGCTTATTATTAAAGAGTTAATTTCTTAATACTTATTAAGCTGAGGCACATATTTAATATGGAAAATAAAATATAGAATATTAGCTTAGCAATACATATAGGAAAAGAAAAAAGTGACATTTATTTACGATACAGAGAAGTGAATCCTTGTATCGTTCCTTTCACCTATATCTCCAGTAATTGAATTGGTAAACTTTGTCACAGAAAAAGAATTTTGTTATTAGAACAGTTAACAGTGATGTTATGTTTGCTTTCTTTCGGCTTTTCCTGGTTAGGGGTCGCCACAGCAAAACTTTGGTCCGCTAATGATTGGCAGTTGATTTTTACGGTGCCGAGGTACCAGCCCGACGCTCAACCTTCAACGAAGGCACGCCCATTCACGCATGTCTTTCGAACGCCACTCGACCACGGGGAGGACATGCAGACTCCACACAGAAGGTGCTCCAGCCGAGAATCGAACGGGAGAACCTCTTGCTGTGAAGCGACTACGCTACCGCTGCACAACCTAAAGCTAATAGCCATTAGCCCTTTCGTTTCTTTTTCTTCTCACTGGATTTTCAGGTATTTACTTCTGCTTGTCACTTCAAAGTGCTATTCTTCCAGTTCATTTCTTCAGTTTAGTCTAGAATTTTTTTTTTTTGTTTTGTTTTTAAGAATGACAGTGCAGAGTCTGGGTCTTCAAAGTGTCTAATTTCATCTGGAAGGAATATTTCAAGTCTGGCAGGAAAGAGCAAATGAACCTTAAACTGTTTTTTAAGTCGTTTAATAAGAGGAAAAACATTTTTCCTTTTGGTCATGACAGCATTAGAACGGCCATTATCAAATCTTATTAGTTTGTCAACCAGTTTAATAAGAGATTTGGGACAAGGCTGTTTTAAGTATTAGCTTCTTGTCTGGAGATGAGAAGAACTTAACTGATCTTGGTGAAGAGAGTTTTTGATTAAGTAGAAACTAGAGACCTGCGTGCTCTTTCTATACCATACAACATACCTTCAGATAAAGTCAGAGTCTTAGGAAGCCAGGCAGTAAGAAAGTTGATCATATTTTCTCCCATTTTTTTTCAGGCAGTCCAAAAATACAAATGTTATTTCTCCTGGGTCTGTCTTCCAAGTTATCAGTTTTGTTTAGCAATACGGTATTCTGTAGCAGTAGAAATTCAATGTTGTTTTAATCTTCAGATACTCTGCCTTCTAAGTCATTAAAGACATCAATCTTCAGATACTCTGCCTTCTAAGTCATTAAGGGCATGTCATTCCAGTTATCGGAGTGTTCAATTGTTTTAAAATCTCGTGCATCTGTTCCATCTGTTTAGTACATTTTTCTTTAAAACTGTCAAGTTTGTTATCCATTCTGTCCATTTTTAAAGAAAAGTTCCTGTATATCAGAAAGAACAGATCAGAGTTCTTTCTTTAAAGACAAGTCCTGAGAGATCATCTTTGAATGACTCATTTCACAGCTAGTGGTACAGACTTTTCAAATGAATAATTTGACAGGAAAAATTCAAATATTTAGAATTTTTTAGATGATATTATATGCAGTATCAGGTAACTGATTTTGTTCAAAAATTGGTTTAGGATATAAAAATACAATTTCTTTTTTCACAGACTTGCCTACTGTGTTTTGTTTTTCATGTTTGTTTTTTTCCCCAATCTTTTCTTTTTATTCCTAAGTGGCAGTGCCCCAAACTGAAGTCATAAGGGTATCTGTAATGGTAGCAAAGCATTCTAGTTAAAAACAAGCTGATTCTTTGGACATACAAACACCTGCTCATGCTGTAATTTTCATACTACATTCATTCATTTTCAGATTACACTTTTTCCACTTCAGCCTCACAGAGGAGTCCACTCAATGGATGCAGAAGATAATTCAGGCTAAGCAGGGCCTCCCTCTCGGATATGCAAAAGAAAATGTTAAGTTACTGAACATCCTTGCATGTATGGGAAATCCTACCATTAGCTCACGTGGCGCCCAAATATCCTGACGATATTTTGGTACTCAATCAGTGTTAAAAGACATGGTGTTACAGACGGGGGATTAATTGCCTGGAAATCTGGAGTAAGATGCACAAAACAGCCACTGGCACTTGTTTCTGATGAACACAAACTCTTCCTGGAAGCACAAGCACTGCTAGGAAATGGTGTTTCCCTGCAGTGCCTATATTAATCTCTTCAAATTCCAAGACAAAAAAAATGAAACCTACACAAGTTTAAAAAAAAGTCACTTGGTGCTTTGCTACATGCCAAAAGCCTCAAGAATACTATGAATGATTTAGAAGGGTTTCTATGCTTGAAAGATGGGGATATCTTTATAATTCCTGGCATATGGCTTGAAGATCCAAAATACATATCACAAATTCCGTGGTATATCTCCCTTCACGGTTGCAGGTCGGTAGGTCTCAGTGTCTCAGTCTTTAATAAAGCATAAATAAAACCCTGAAGCCAAGAAATCAACTCCGTATTAGAAAGTACTTGTATAATATCAGTCTTACTGATTATAATTGTATAGGACTGTACAACACATCATTGGTGACCTTGACAAAACAAGACGATTTTCTAACTAAACTCCTGGATATAAAAAATCAATGAAGGTGCAGTGGTGCAGTGGTTGTGTTGTTGCCTCATAGCAAAAGGTTCTCCGGTTCAATTCTCAGCTGGAGTGCCTTCTGTGTGGAGTCTGCACATACTGCCTGCTTTTGTGTGGGTTTCCTCTGATTGCTCCTGTTTCCTCTCATGTTGTAAAGACATGCATCAAGAGCATTTCTCCCTGGGCCTCCACTGAAAATTGTCGTTGTTCCAAGTTGGACTTTCCCGATAAACAAATAAATATAATCCTTTTTGGGGTATTTTAACTGTCAGACATTAACTAGACTAGGCAAACTACTTAATAATAATTATACAATAGCAGTTCATTAATATGCAAAAACTTGCACGCTGATTGATCAGCCCAACCAGCATGCCTGTTGTAAAATTGAGCATATACCAATAGAAAAAAAGTCTGGCCAGACTTTTTTCTATTAATGTATGCTATGGAACTCAATGCCTGACAACATAAACCCTGTTATTCTAGCAGCTTTTTAAGTTTATAAGAGCAACATTTACAATAGGGATCTTTGTCCCCCTCATTTTTTTCCTGAGCTAAGTCGTCGAGAGGTATGTACAGAGGGTAGAGAAAATCCAAGGACAATCAGGTACTTTATGCAAAACTAGAGAAGTGTACCTGATTTTCCTTCTATGTTTGCCCTCTCTCTCTTGCACTTCTAAACTGTCTGGATTTCACAGTTTTTTTTTTTTTTTTTGAAAAAAAAAAAAAAAGCAACAGAGGTCTTCCTTTCTTTGTTGCTTGCTTTCCCAAGCACTGATGTACTGGGTAAGCATGGGAATGTAAATCCCTTACATATGCACAGTACATCAACAAAGCGGAAAAATGCAGAAACAATGCCAAAGAACACCATGGTGTCATTATACAAAGACATTATTTAAGAAAAGTAAGTTATTTCTCTCTTAAATAATGTCATTGTATAATAGCAGTAACAGACTCGAAGATTCACCCCGCAGCTGCCTTTGTTTAATCCCTCGGGCTTCGCCCTCGTGACCAAATTACACCAACAGTGGGTTAATCTTTAATATACCATACTCATTCATTGGTTATTGCTAAAAATAAACATGCCCAAATTTTAATTCACTGACTAAAACAGCTTGGAACAAACTTACCAACTAAGGATGGCAATAGCTGAGTTGTTACAATAACTTATGATTATTCTGCTCTCTACACGTTATTAGACTTTCTATAAATAATACAGATTATAATACCATAATTGTTGGCCTAACAGTGAAACCAAACGCATTCATAAATTTAAAAAAAACTTAGACTTTACTAATGGAAACTGTAACATAACAAATGCCACACTTATGAAAACAGACTGGGAATGGATAGTTACCATCCTCAATGACCCACTAAAACAATGAGTAAAAAATCACACAGAAAAAACAACTGGTTAAAAAAACAAAAAGAAAAATCTAGCAAAGCTAGACTTTCCATTGTGTGATTCCTTTAACCTCTTGTATTAGAGGCAACATGGGATATATGCAAATTACACTTTAAGGACATCAGGCGTTTCAGCTAAATGACAATTCTGAAAGTCATGGACATTCAGAAGTGCCATTTAGCTGAAACACCTGATGTCCTTAAAGGGTAATTTGCATATATCCTCAATGACCCAAACAACTCTGCATATGACTATCAATGAGCTGTAAGACATTACCTTCAAAGACCCAATATTTCCACGTACAATACCGTCAATGACATTAACTTCTGAATTAATACAAAACATATTGGTAGAAAAACATACATACAGGCATCATCCAACAAAAACAACATTTGTGGAATCCTAAAATTAATAAGATAAACAATGGAAGAATTAATAAGATATACAAGAATAGAAAGCCAGCCTACTTGTCTCCCCTCTGCTGCCAGCCTTACAGCATTAGTTATCCTAAAGCAGTGCAGCAACTGTCTTATGCTTACACATAATGAACTCTAAGCACAGTTAACTCTATTTGTGAAAACTGAAAATACTTAAATGGTTTGGAAGCCTCACTCTTACACTAACCCACCATGCACCCAACCCAAACACATAAATAATGTTATAAACTGATGCTGTAAAGAAATCCTTCTCTAAACCTCCTAGATCAGTAAACTACAGGTGTGTAAAATGAACTTAGCATAACAGTAGATGCTTGAATAATAAATGCCACAATTGTCTTAGCTATATGGGTTATATCTTGTAAGGATATTAACAGCCGTCTAGCTTCCAAAGCTGCAGGGTACCTTCCACATGCACAAACTGTCAAGCAGCTTGAGCTGAGCTGACTAAAAGACAAGTTTGGAGGTGAAGCTTTTCAGAGCTTTCCTGCCATCACAGACAGGGAGGCTGAGCCCTGATAGGTCAATGTTAGAAATAACAAAAAAATGAATGCCCACACCATGTCATATAAAATATATAAAAAATAAGGTGGATGGAAGATGTGAACGGTACTGCAGCAGTGATCATTTGATCACCTACTGTTATGATAATTTCAACTTACACAACTGTAATATGTTCTTCATATTGATCACTGATGCAGTAGCCTTAGCTATGTGGGTAGATTATTATAGCCAACTATATTTGGAAGGTGGAAGGAGAAGGGTCCAGAAGCCCCTGGAGAATGGTCCTAGCAAAGCTTGATCAAGATGTAGAGAATGAATCAAGCTTATAGTGCTTTGTAAAAGTATGTACAGAGGAATAGTAGCAGCTTCTAGAAAACTTCTAAATTCCAACCCTTTCCAAAAAGCCACAGATGAAGCCAAGGAACTAGTACAGTGGGCCTACTGCTTGGAATAGATTTTTATGGTACGTAGAGTCAAAAAGCTAATAAAACAGGACAAATTCCAATACTACCAGTCTGCCCTAGACTCCTCCCAACACAACCCCAAACAATTCTGATCCTCCATAAACTCCATCCTCCACTCAGGTAAAGTCAGTACCCCTCCTCCTAACATCCCTCACTCCTCCGAAAATATTGCTACCTCATTCAACACACACTTCACACAAACCATACTATCACTAGCTAGACAACACAACACCCCTCCCCTCCAACCCACACCTCCAACTAGTAATCTCCCCACTGCCTTCTCTTTTTCACCTGTTTCTACCTTTAACATAAAAAAAAACTCTTAACTAAACTTAAGCCCACCAAATTAGCAGCAGACAACCTCCGAAGTGAATACCTACAAATCGCAGCTGATGCTCTAGCCTACCCAGTATCCATCTTGATTAACTGATCTCTGTCAGAAAGTTACATTCCCACACTATGGAAAGTATCACATATAATTCCGCTCCACAAAGGTGGCCCCTCCACAGAACTAACCAATTACCACCCCATAGCTATTCTCTCTCCACTCTCCAAAATACTAGAGAGATGCATTCACTCTCAGGTCTCAGACTACCTCCTTACTAACAACCTCCTTTCCAATACTCAACATGGTTTGCGACCAAATCATAGCACCACCACTGCCTTACTATCCTTTACTAAAACTATCCTTCAGCATAAAAACATTGGCTATCACTCCTCTGCTACTTCCCTAGACCTATCTAAAGCATTCAACATAGTCCCACACAATCAGCTCATCTCTGTCCTCAATAACCTATCCTTCTCTCAATCAGTCACCAACTGGTTTCAGAGTTACCTGTCTGACCGCCAACAATTCGTTGTATGGCAGAATGACATATCGCCCCAACTACCTGTCTCTATAGGGGTTCCCCAAGGATCCATCCTTGGACCCCTACTCTTCTTTATTTTCAGCAATAATCTAGCCTCTGCCACCAAACATGGCGCACTCATACACTACGCAGATGACCATCATCTGCTCAGCCCAGTCCCTACCCAAACTGCAGAAAGTCACACAGGAAGCCTTTTCCTCTGTTGAAACTTGGTTATCCGAAGCCCAATTAATACTCAACCCAAACAAAACTAAACTACTCATCTTTCAACCCACCAAACATACACAAAACAACTCTCACTCTAACATCACAGCAAAAGACAACACCACTATACACCCAACAGAACACACCAAATTGCTAGGAGTGGAAATAGACAAACTAAAATATGACATTCACATATCCATCACCATAAAAAAAAGTCCACAAAAAACTAGGAGCATTATACAGAAATAAGCAACTTCTCACCAAAGCAGCAAAGATTTCAATAGCAAATTCCCACATTATCTCCACCCTACTTTATGCCTCTCCAATATATACCAACCTAAGGCAAAGCGATCTAAACAAGCTGAAGACCTGCTACAACAAAATCGCCAAATTCGCTACAGGGGCATCCTACCGTAGTCACCACTGTCTCTCACTTGCTGAACTGGGCTGTCTTGAACTCCCTCACCTCCTTCAATGGTATCAACTCACACTCGCCCACAAACTAGTAAACCATCCACTAAAAGACCCATCCCTCCAGAATCTACTCCAACCCTATCGCACCACCAGACCACTAAGATCTAGCAACAAAAATCTCTTACAGGTCACTAAAGCCAATAACTCTGCTAAAGAAGCACTATTCTCTTGTGCCATAGCCAAATTATGAAACTCCCTCCCACCCACAACTAACTCTGTACCATCATGCACCCACTTCAAAACTTTACTAAAAGCGCACCTAAAAACATGCTGGCTATGGCCTTGCAACTCCCCCTCTAATATCACCCACCCCATCCACCCACTACCTTTCTTTCCATCCCACTAACTACCTTGATTATAGCAAGCTCAGATGCTCATAAGCCTAACTACTTATTATATAGCAGGAACTTCTTATTGTAACAATTGTTAATGTCTGTTATGTACTTTGCAGATGATAAATATTCTAGTTGTCTACTGATGTACTATGTTCTTCATCTGTAACTATGTTTGTAATTTTTAATTGCTATGTTGATCAAATTGTTAATTGCTATGTAAATCCAATGTAGCTACTGTCTGGATATTTAACTGTGGAGCTTTTCTCCCCGGGCCTCTGCTGAAAATGGACCTAAGTCCAGTCGGACACCCTCGGTCAACAAATGTAAATAAATAAGTAAATAAAAAGTATAAAAAAGGTCACAGCCTTAGACAACCATTTGGAAATAGTCTGTTTTGACAAAGGTTGTTCCTTCTTACCTTGACAAGAA
This sequence comes from Protopterus annectens, assembly GCF_019279795.1. Taxonomy (NCBI): domain Eukaryota; kingdom Metazoa; phylum Chordata; order Ceratodontiformes; family Protopteridae; genus Protopterus; species Protopterus annectens. Next base: position 147,721,766 of record NC_056745.1, on the reverse strand, counting down.
ATGAACAACTGATCTGAAGATCTGAAAGATTTAGCTATATCAAGATAGTACCTCAGCTGTATGTGGACATCCAAGGTATGCAGTATCCTTTTTCCCTCATTTTTAGGCTCAGGAAAGAAAATAGGGAGGTGGATTGTCTGGCTTAAAGTCAACTCTGTTACTAATTTAGACATAAAATGATTAGTTCTCAAATAAACCCTGTCCCTGTGGAAAATGAGATAGGGTTGACTCACCATAATAGCTTGCAACTTGGATACCCTAGGGTTAGAGCAACTAGTAAAACTGTTTTTATGTTAAGAACCTCAAGTCAGTAAAGTTAATTGGTTCATATGGAGTAAATGTTAACTTCTCTAACACAAAAATTAAGATCCCAGGGAGGGGAAACCAATTTTCTAGGCCTCTTCAAACCTCTTCCAAGAGCATTTTGATGCGAGACTGCATTGAAAGAGGAACCATGGGCAGACATGCTGAAATTGCTGATAAATTAACCTTGATAGTGGTATAAGAAAGGCCATATGATAGCAACTCGCACAAATACTGAAAAAACAGAGAACTAGCCCTGAATGGGTGCTGGTTATATTGTTGGCACCAACTACAAAACCTTTTTCATTTGCTAATACATGATTTTCTAGTAGCAGGCTTTATTGTCTCCATTAGTACCTACTGCACATATTCAGAAAACAGGTACCTAAAATGAATTAAGACCCTATCATCCAGGCTGTTGCAGTGTATCAAACAACCCTGTTCTTGTGAGACTAGATCCAGTCTGTGAGGGTGCTTATGGTAATTGCCCCTGGCTGTTCCCAAAAAAAGGGAGAACCACAGCAGCCAGGTCCAGAAAGGAGTCACCACAATGATTTTGGGGGATATTAGTGGAAAGGGTGGAAAGGCATACAGGAACATTTCTGTCCAAAGAAAAGAAAAGCATCTGTCTTCCAAGCCTGCATGAAGTCCTAAAACAGAATTTTAGCAGCTGATTGTTCAGAGAGGAAGCAAAGAGTTTTGCTTGAGGAATTCCCCACAAATGGATCTCTTAAGAGTCCTGATCTAGTTTCCATTTGTGAGGGTCTGCCGTGGTCCTGCTCAGCTTGTCTGCCACAGAGTTTTGCTCTAATGGAATGTAGGATACCTGTACAGTGAAACTGTGCTGTGAAGCTGTATCCCAAGCTAACATGGCTAGTCTGCAAATGGGGTACAATCTTTTTCTGACTTGCCTGTTGTTGTACCATGTCACTATGCTCTTATCTGTAACCACTTGAAGAGGTCCTGGGGACCAAATATGGTTCAGAGAGTTGAGTGTCTTGATCAGGACAAGCATCTTCTTGATATTTATGAGCTTGCATCTGTCCTTGGTGTCCCACAACCCCTGCACTTTGATCCCTCCTGAAACTGGTCATCAAGCAGTCTGAACAGTCTTTGTTGACTGGCTGCTTTGGGGCAGGGAGGGAGAAGGGGAGACCTGGAGTTAAAAATATATGTTGTCTCCACCAAATTTCTGACAACCCCCAAAACTGAGATCTGGAACAATAAGGGGTGTTGATGCTGGGACCAAAGAGATTGCATATACCACTTTAACCTTCTCATGTGGAGTCTTGCCAGGGGTATCATGAAAATCATAGATGCCATGAAACCCAATATGCTGAGGCATTCCCTCACAATGACCAAACTCTGAGTGGAAAACCTTAGAAATAAAGCTAAATAATATATCTAAATAAAGCTAGATTTAAATAATGACATAGTTTTTCCTGTGGAAGGAATGTTTTTTGAACTGAGGTGTCTAGTTGACATCATAAGAACATAAACCTGCGTGAGGGAGTCAAGAAAGACTTTTCAACGTTCTCTTGGAATCCCAGTTTGTGCAAGAGATCTCTCACCAAAGACAGATTCATAGCACATTGAGAAAAGACTCTGCAAAGATAAGCAAATAATCTAATATGGAAAAATGTGGACAACCTGTAAGTTGCAATGATCTATAACTGGTGCTAGACACTTTGTGAACACTCTTGGTGCAGTGAATAAAAAAGGATAAGACAGAGAACTGATAATGTGATCCAGGTTTGTGTAACCAGGAAACTTGAAAGAATTAGTAACAGGTTGTAAAGTGACAACATTTTGAATTTCAGCACCGTCACAAACTGGTTTACGAAAACAAGACCTAGGACTGGTCTACAAGTATTTTCTTTCTTTGCCACTAGGAACTTCCTTGAATAAACCTCCTCATACCCCTGGGAAGAAGGAACTGGTTCTTTCACTCCTTGGGACAACATCTAAGAGGTTCCAAAAATCCAGTCAAGCAAACCTCCTTAAACAGTACCAGCAGCCATAGCCCTGGAAGAAGTATCAAAACAGTCATACGTACACTGCAAACAAGTAGTGACCTATGCAACAGAAGAAACTAAGTTTATTAAAGCAGATTTTTCTAAACATTCATCATACATTCACAATTTGCTAAAAAAACAAATATATGACCCTGACAATTCAAAATTCTGGAAATCAAAGTTGCAGAAGTATACACTTTACTCCCATGCTTATAAATAATGTTTCTATCCTTGTTAGAAAAAATCAGATAGGAATTAACTTTGTGCTTAGTGGTGGAATCAACTAAGCCTAGAGCTACTGAGTCAGGTTAGGGAATAATGTATAAAAATTTAAAAGACTGAGGAACTTTATACATCATACAGTATAGGCCTTTTAAGGACAGCTGGCTGACTAACAAGAAAACAGCAGGAAGTAAGACACTCAATCTAAAGCAGGCAGAACATGAGGAATGGGTGTAGGTTCTGGAAAATCCTTCTGCAACAACTCATAGCATTTTCTGAAGGACTGAGTAACCGTAGTGGGGACATTCTAGAAACAGTCTCAGAGAAAAACAAACCCTTACAAGGGGAATAAGAAACTGAGCCCTACTGAGTCTGAATCAGACATCTGAGAACAAAACCCTGAATCTAACCCTGCATCTTCCTTTTCAGATTCAAAATCTTCAGAAAAAGAGGAATCCTACTTTCTTTTACCAGAAACTACTTTACAAGAAGAAAAAATAGCCTGAACTAAATCCCAAGCCAGCCCCAGTAAACTACTCCTATCCAAAGAAATTTGAGGAGGAGTAAGATACATGGCTGGTTTTCTGTTTCTTTTTAACAGGAAAAATGGGACCAACCATGTTACTAATGGCAGCTGCTTTCCCATGGATGGGACAGCATTCTGACACAATAGGGAAACTTTCCCTGTTCTCTCTCCCAGAACAGAAAAGAGTGGCTCTCCCTTACCTACTGAGGGGACTCCAACAGCTGCAGAGGATGTGGCTAACCTCTGGTCCATAGTGGCTATAAGTGCTTTGCCAGACAGATCCGGGGTACAAGACGAGTGGTCTAAGGTACAACAAATGGCCACAGCAGAGTCATCCACCTGCAGCTGAGGCAAAGCTGTGGCAGCGAAGGCTGTTTGCTTAACTTTTTCTTTTTGTGGCTGGAAGGACTGACTATGGCACCAACAGTCATTCTGTGGTCATGCTGGAAATAGTGCCTCTTTCCCGGGGAAGACAAGCAGCAAATGCCGGTAAAACTAAAAATCCAGAAAAAAGTTCTGTACCCACCATAATGTTCCATCTACGTTGTCCATTTTCATTCTTCAACAATTGGTCCAGAACAGACTCCATCGTTACTTTAGTTCATGGCCACCGGAAAACTCTCGAGCTCCTTCCTTACTCATGATGCACCAACCCCTAACATACCTCAGATCTTGTTTGCTAGAATGCATAATGTAAAAAATATTACAGTAAAATCCTCGGTATTAGAAACCATTATCTGGAGCTCAACATAAGGAACAGAGGTGTCCTTATAAATTCTCGTTCTTCCAAGAATCAGTTGTTAAGGTGGGAGGTTGGTGGGAGGGGAGTTGAGGAAGAATGAAAATGGACAACACAGATGGAATGTTATGGTGAGTATATAACGTCTGTATCTGAGGTTGTCAATTTTCATTCATTCCTCAACAACTGGGACAAAGACCCAAGCTACCTAAAATCCTGGGTGGACTCTAAGGAAGGATATTCCTGAGCACAGTTGAGTCAAAGGCTGCTCTTCTCCTCATGAGCAGATCCAGTTTGTAATAAGTAATAAAGGTATATGGATTGGCCCAAGTTGTAGCTGCACATATGTTGTCCATGGAATGCTTAAACAAAAACATTGAAGTGACTGCCATGGACCTAGTCGAATGGGCTCAAAGATTTTGGTAAGGAGATACCCAATTTGCTGTAGACAAATATTATACAATCCATATGCCATATTGCTAAAGTTAGCAGATGATTTACCCAATTTAGAATCTGCAAAGGAGACAAATAATTGATCAGTCTTTTTAATTTCTTTTGTTCTATATAAGTAAAAGTATAATTAAGGGTGAACATCTAAAATGCAATATGTATTCCCCTTTGTTTTCAAAATTTGGGAAGAAGATTGGCAGATTAATGGACTGGTTGATGCTGAACTTTCATACCACCTTAGGAAGGAAAGAAGGGTTGGTTTGTAATGTTACTTTAGTCCTGTGAAAAATCAAGTAGGGAGGTTTGAGGACAATGCTTGAAGTTCTGAAATTCTTCTAGCAGCGGAAATGGCCACTAGAAATATAGTTTTTCAGGTCAGAAATTTAAGATCATATTTTGCTGCTAGTTCAAAGGGGGAATAAATTAAGGCCTGTAGCACCAAATTTAAGTCCCATGTTGTAGTAGGGTCATTATAAGGGGGTCTCAACAGGTGTGCCTCTCAAAAAGTTCTTACAAAGCTTAGCCAGGGAAGAATTCTCAAATCCAATATGGAAGTTGGAGATTGCTGCCAACTGAACTCTAATGGTTGAGGAGCTAGTTCCTTCATTAAAACTATTGCCAAAAATTCAAGAACACTTTGTACAGGGACTGAGAAAGGGTTAATATTTTTCTGATGCACCCAAAAAACAATGCTTTTTCATTTACGTCATTAAAGTTTTCTTGTAGAAGCTTTATGGGAAGATATAAGTATATGATGGTCAGGAGGATTGAGCATTGGTTGTCTGGCTATTAAAGGAAGTAGAGAAACCATGCTGTTAGCTTGAGGTTTGAGATACCCAGATGAATAATACCTGTCAGGTGAGACAGGAGATCTGGAATTGGATCCAGAATCCAAAGGTGGGTAAAGAACAGGAGGCTAAAGAAAGGGGAACCAAATCTGCCAAGGCCAGGAAGGTGCAACGAAAATGACTTTGCTCTTCAACTGGGCAGCTTTCTGCAAAACTTTTGAGGATTAGGGGAGTTGGGGAAGTAGGCATAGAGGAGATGGGGGGGGGGATTGTGGAGCATAGCATCCCTCGGTGATTCCCCTCATGGGTGGATCAAGGCAAAGAAACTGCTGCACTTGTTGCTTAGGGGTGATGCAAACAGATCACAGCAAGTTTGGCCCCATTGATGGAAAATGATTCCTGCCACTTTCATGTTGACAGACCACTCATGAGGTAGTAGACTGGACCTGATTAATTTATCTGCTATCATGTAGGACTTCCCAAAATATGCATTGCTATTAGAAAGCTGTTGGAAGAGCTCACCCATTGTGATACTCTAAGGGCTTCTCAACACAAGGGGTAAGACCTGGTTCCTCCTTGTTTGTTGATGTACCAAACTACTGACATGTCCATCTGAATCGTAACTGTCCCAAAAGGGAGAGAGCATTGGAAGGCCTGCAACACTAAGAGCATCACTCTCACTTAGAGGACCTTGATATGGGTTATTGTCCTCTTCAGGGAAACATGTACCTTGGACCATTTTCCCCAAGAATTGCCTCCCCCCACTCAATCTGGGATGAGTCTGTGGTCACTATGGCCTTGGGCTAAGGGAGAATGAAAGGACAGCCTTTTAGATCCTGATCTGATTGAATCCACCATCAAAAGTACTTTTTCTGCATGCCTGAGTGATTCTTATTTGGGCTGACAGGCGTTGATAAAGACTCAACCATTGTGTTGTTAGCATCCATTGAAGAATTCTCATGGGAACTCTTGCTAGAAGAACTAAAATTATAGCTGCCGACACTGATCCTAAGGCTTGAAGAATCAATCGGCCTGAGATTGTGTTACTGTGAATTATCTTCCTGACCCAGAATCTGATAGTCTGCAGTCTGCACTCTTGAGAGAGGAAGACAAGCTGTCACAGATACTGTGTTGAAAACTGTTCCTATGAATTCCAATGTCTGGGACTTGTTGTAATTTATGATTATCCCCAGATGGGAGCAAGTCTGGAGTACTTGATTTCTCACTCATATTAGTAGATGCCTTGTCAGGGCAGTAATGAGACTGTCACTTAAGTACAAAAACACTCCTAATCCCTGCAGTCTCAAGTGAGCTGCTACCACTGCCATGCATTTGGTGAACAGTCTGGGGGCTGTGGTGAGGGCAATGGGCAGTGCTCTGAATTGGTAATGACTGGCTCCCAGATGGAAGCGTAAATACCTGCTGGATTGTCTGTTCATTTTTATGTGATAGTACACATCCTGAAGGTCTATCGAGCACATCCAGTCGTCCTTGCACAAAAAGAGTATAATGGACTGAACCGTGACCATCCAAAACTTTGTTCAAACTGACTTGTTCAAGTTGCTGAGATCCAAAATCTGTCTGAAATCCGCTGTTTTCTTTGGCACTAAAAAGAATCATGAGTAAGTTCCAAATTTTATCTAGTCTGGTGGGACCTCTTAGGTTCATAGGATGATACTAGGCTATTGGCCCAGAGGCCCTTATAAGCCTAGCCAGAAATTTCGCCCATGTTCCCTGAAAGTCAGCACCTGTTTCCCCTGTCCAACAGGGACACAGGTGGGATCCCAGGGGTATATTTTCTGTTTCCCATCCAGTCATCCAGGTTCCTCTTAAAGAGGGCAAAAGAGGTACTCTATTCCACAGACGGGGGAGTCTTTGGTACACATATCTATCCCGCCAACAAGTTCTATTAATGTCACAGATCAGATTAAGGCCTTGCGTGTGGGTTGCATGAATGGAGATTGTCTTACAGATATGCAGCAACTCCATCAAGGCTGGGTCTGAAATGGCCCCTGCATGACTTCTTTTCTAGCAGCTTTTGTACTTGAATTGATACTTCTTTCATCTGACTGGGTGGAACATCAGGGATTTTTCTTGACTTTTCATCTTACACTGACAGTAAGTCTTTTTGAATGGGACTCAAATCTTCACATCACTTAATATCTTACCATTAACAAAGGGTCACTGTGAGACAAAGAGCCTGAACTTCAGTACACCAGACCACTCCACAAACAAAAATGTTTTAATGATATTAAGAGACACATTCTTCACTTACTAGGCTGGACAAAGGGAGACAGTAACCCTTGCATAGACAGATTTAGTTACAACACAGTAGTTGCACACGTGGAAGTGAATGACTTTGGGCAAAAAAATCCTGAGGGAGGTGCAGAGAGAAATGTCTGAGCTCTCTATGCACATCACAAATACAGGTTAGACCCTGATACTGACAGGAATCATCCTCCTACATAAATAATGACCATGTACAAAGAAAAAATGACTGGCTTCAACCATACCTCTCAACTGTACAGAATTTCACAGAATGTCCAGATTTTTGCCTCATATTTTTGGTCCATTTTTCATAAAATTGTGTTTTTTCTGGCAAATTAGTAGCAAATCACTAAAGACTGAAGTTAGAAAATAATGACAGTTGTTTGACTTTCAGACTTCATATCCTTCAAAAAAAATCATGTTAATGCAAAACTTATTTTATCTAGTTTCTAACTTTGCTGGAGCAATATTTAAAATTGTCCATAATTTTGGGCCTCTGCTCCACTTTTGTTAATGGCTTTGTCCAGATTTCTTGCTCTAAGAGACTGACCGGTATGGCTTCAACAACAATTCTGCTGTCAGCTGCTGCATGTCCCTGGCTTTAGCGTCCTCACCTACACAATCCATCCTACTTGCCTAAACATTCGCCTAGCGACTGTGCCCTGTTGAACAGCTAAGAACAAAACATGAAGATAAATCAAAATCTGTATGCCTCATCCCCAACAGGAAAAGATCCAAACTACTCCCTCAGTGGTACACATTCAAGGTACTATGAAAGAAAAGATCCAAACTACTCCCTGAACGGTACACATTCAAGGAACTATGAAACAATCCATCCTACTTGCCTAAACATTCACCTAGTGATTGTGCCCTGCTGAACAGCTAAGAACAAAACAAAGATAAATCAAAATCTGTCTGCCTCATCACCAACAGGTAAAGATCCAAACTACTCCCTGAGCGGTACACATTCAATGAACTATGAAAGTATGTTAACTGATGTTTACCTCTTATAATTTACTGTGATATTGCCTAATTCTTGCTAGGTGGTTAGAGCACGCTCCCTGCCAAGACACCCAGCAGCCATACTCTTCTTACTCTGCATTCCCCCATACCTTCCCTTATCTAAGCCTCTTAAATTCACAGTATACTTAGTTTAACCCCCAGAAGTTAGTATCAGAACCATATATCCTACAAAATTACTGACATAAGAAACATATAACATACCAATTCAAACAGGCCGTTAGCAAGGTGTTTGCCCCTTACATACATTGTGACCCAATGTCCAATGTGGCCCCTTACCTTGAGCTATTCTTTCTGCTTCACTGATTGCTCTACCTCGCTCTGTTCGCCCTGCGGGCTCACTCCGCTCCCCTACCCTGCCCCCAATTCCCACCCACACCCACTGTTCCTACCTTTATTCCTACCACTATTCTCCACTCCCTTCACTCTCATCCAACCCACTCTTCTCCTCATTATCCATTCCCCCACCCTTCCTCCACTAATTAACCAACCACTCCCCAGCCTGATCCATTATACCCTTTACACATATCTATACCCCTCCCTCTTACTCTCTCACATACCCACTGCCACCATACTATCTACTCATACCTCCCTAATTAACCATGCTCTCTCCACTTTCACTAACCCTTCACAGCCACTCTATCTGCTTACTTCTTCTAATCACTCTATTCCATGCAACCTCTTATTCCTCTTCCAAACTCCCCCTATTTCCTATCCCCCACCTCTACTACCAACTCCCATCCACACCCTATAGCATCCCACTTTCTCACCGTATCCTCCTCTCTTATTCAACCAAACCCACTACACTACTACAAACCAAAGATTACATCCTCCTCATTGAATCACAACACACCTAAAGCAATATTGTTTTCCCACAAAACTCAAGAAGCAAACCCAAGCTCCTGCTCACATTTTCCTTTGCCAACCTCTACTTATCAGGTGACATACACCCCAACCCCGGACCAAAGACTAGCACCAGCCACACTCAAACTGCTTACCATTAACACCCAGAGTTTGAGAAATAAAATATCCCACATCCAGGCTTGGCTAAACCATACTTTACCAGATATAGTAGCAGTCTCTGAGACATGGCTAAAACCCCACATTCCTGACTATGAAATCCTACCCCCTGGGTTTCAAGCACTTAACATGACTGCCAAAATAAGAAAGGAGGAGGAGTAGCCTTAATTTACTCTAGTCTACTCTCCATCACTCCCTACCCAAACCCCATTCCTTAGTTCAATAACATTGAACTAGTCATAGGAATACTCAAAATGAATGACCATAGAAACATTTGTATTATGGCCCTCTACATCCCCCTGGAAACAACAGCAATGCACTTGAAGAAATACTTCTAATGGGCCACAAACAATATTACACTTGAGACATACATATTAGGGGATATGAACATTGACTGGAAGAAATTTAATTCCAAAACTCCTTCCATATATGTCAATCTATTTAACTTCACACAACTTATAAATGACATTACAGACCCAATAAAACAATCCCCCAGGCTCCACCTCTTGACTGGATGCTAGCCTCCCACCCAAATAAAATCTCACACACAGGCATCCTAGCAAACTCCATGAGTGACCACTTGCCAGCCTTCATCCATAGAGCAAACCCCTCCACTCCTCACCTACACCAATACATCCAGACTCGAAACCTCACAAACTTTAACTCTACAACTTTTTCCACATCCCTCAAACACACAAACTGGGACAGCCTAAAGACTCTTCCTCTAAACAACGCCGTAGACTTCTTTAACTCAGTCTTCTTAAATGCCCTGAACTCCCAAGCCCCACCAAACATATAAAACCCATCTCTGCCCCATGGCTAACTAAAGATACTGAAACACTTATGCAACAAAGAGACAAGACCTAGAAACTTTACCACCACAATAAACACCCTGACACCCTTCTGAAATATAAGCAACTCCGCAACCTACCAAAAATCAGATTATAAAAGATAAAAAAATCCTACTATACCAAACTCCAGGCTAATCATTCCAAAAACCCTAAACAATTCTGGAACTCCATCAACTCTCTTCTAAACCCAGGGACCAAACAAAATCTTTGCCCTGACACCAGCAAAACCGACCCAGAAATAGCCACTCTATTCAACTCCTTCTTTACCAACTCTAACAGAAATCACCAAGACCTTCCCAAACTATGACCGCTCCCCTCCCCTCAAACCCTCTTCCCTAAGATCTACCAAACCTTCCATCCCCAGAAATCCTCCTACATTTCAACTCAAACCCATCTCCACCTCATACATAAAAAAACTTCTCACCAAACTTAAGCCATGCTCCAACATCCCTGACAATATCCCCTCACTATTCCTAAAACTAGCAGCTGATGGTATCGCAATCCCTATCAGCATTCTCATTAACAGATCCATACAGGAATCTTATGTTCCCAAACTGTGGTGCTCTGTCTTTATCCTACTCCTCCACAAAGGTGGCAAAAATAATAACATCTCAAACTTCTGACCTATAGTCATTCTCTCCCAAATCTCAAAAATTCTTGAAAAATGCATCCACCTCTAGCACATGCCTTTCCTTACCAATAATCAACTGTTCACCCCTACACAACATGGTTTCCGTCCTGGCCACAGTACAATAACTACTCTTCTCTCATCTAGATATAGTAAACCACGCCCGTGACTCTGGAGAAAAGCATTTGACACGGTCTCCCATTCCCACCTCCTTAAACACCTTTCTAGCCATAATCTCTCTCAAAATACCCTAACCTGGTTCAGTAGCTATCTTCCTGACAGATCTCAGGCGGTGAAGTGGCAAACTGGCACTTCAGCCTTCCTTCTCACCCCAACTGGTATACCCCAAGGATCTACACTTGGTCCAATGCTTTTTAATATATTCATTAATGATTTCTATGCAGTCATCCCAAGCACTAAGATAGTACAATACACAGACGACTCAACTCTAGTCTGCTCCACTTCTAACCTCCCAGAGCTCACACAAAAACTCAAATTGCCTTCTCAACTACTGAGAACTGGATGCTTCAAAACCACCTCTCTCTAAATGCAAACAAATCTAAGATCCTACTTTTCACTCCATCTAAATCCCTCATTCTCAACAAAAACTCTTTCAAAATTATCAGTCATGCCAACTCTTCCATAGAAGTTGTTCCCTCTGCTAAACTTCTTGGGGTTACTATTGATGAACACCTAAAATTTGATACTCATATTCAGCTAAATATTAAGAAAACACATCGTAAACTTGGCATGTTGTACAGAAACTCACACTTTCTCTCTCCTTCTACAAGACAAACACTCGCCACTACCTACTTACTACCATCACTTTTGTACGGTGCTCTTCCTATCCTCCTCTACCTCTTCCAAACTGGAAATCTGTTACAACAAAATCTCTAAATTCGCCATTAAATCCAAATTCTCCTCCCACCACTGTACATCTCTCCATCAGCTAAATTGGCTAAAAATTCCCAACTACCTTAACTACCTCCACCTCACTACAGCCCACAAACTAATTTTTAAACCCACTAGATGCCCAGCTTTAACAACTTACCATCATACACTCCTCACAGAACTCTAAGATCTAACACCAAAATCTACATTCTGTAGACAAACCAAACCGTCCTGCTGGTCAACTTCTTCTATCATTTTCCCTAGCAAAAAATGGAATTCCCTCCCTCCCACTCTAAGAACTTCAGAAAACTTTGAACACTTTAAAAACTCAGATCTATTCCCACCTCACCCAAAATTGGAAATGCAGTTGCACTCAACCCACCTAGCCTACCAATGTCCCTAGTACAAGTCAATCTACTCCATACTGATTACCTAAAACAGTAGCCTCACTCTGGATATAACATAATTTAACATCTATATCTTAAATGTTGGTTACCGTCAGTACATTGAATGGCCACAACATTGAAATCCACTGCATCGACACCGGAGAGCCGACGTTCACCACACAGTAAGGAACTGTTTGGCCATCACCATGAACTTTGCCCTGTACCCCAACGGTAGAGCGCTCTCAGAGTTAGAATATTAAGTGAGGGGGGTGTAGGGGGCGAAGTCCCCCACATCCGTGTGTTTGTTTTATTGGTAGATTTGGAGTTCCGGATGGCCAAACAGTTCCTTACTGTGTAGAGAACATCTGCTCTCTGGGTGTCGATGCAGTGGATTTCGATGTTGTGGCTGTTCGAAGTACTGACAGTAACCCCTTAAATGTATATATTGTAAATAGTTTAGTAACTGTCCTCTCTTTCCCCTATCTGGGGGTGATTCTCTCTACTGACAACTCAAAGTTCAATGCTATTCAACTAAAAACATCCACACTTCATATCCTGAATGGTGATGTATGCACCCCACCTTTTCTAGTTCTTAACTGTCTCAAATAAGCCGCGGTGGTACAGTGGTAGCGTTGTTACCTCACAGCAAGAGGCTCTCCTGTTCGATTCATGGCTGGAGTGCCTTCTGTGTGGAGTCTGCATGTCCTCCCTGCGGTCGAGTGGCCTTCGAAAGACATGCGTGAATGGGCGTACCTTCGCTGAAGGTTGGGCGTCGGGCTGGCAACTCGGCACCATAAAAATCAACTGCCAATCATTAGCGGACCGGAGTTCCATTGTGGCGACCCCTAACCGGGAAAAGCCGAAAAGACAAACAAACAACTGTCTGTCTCAAATCTATACTTTTTAAATAATGTACTTTCCACCTATATTCACCCCCACAATGCAAAATTGTGTTTACAAATGTCAGTTTATAACTACGTTCAAATGAATAACGACATTCAAATGAATTACAATTGTTATTTTATAACCTTGCACACATCATCTGCTTCCTCAGTGCAACTAATCCTCTGTAAAACATGTCCCAATTCTAGTATATATGCATGAATGTAATGCATGTTCCACTATTTTCTGATTGTACCCTACTACGTTTTACTGTGTAATATTACTTTTTCGCTTATTGTTACTGCGTATTATTGATATGCACTATTACTTTTTTGCTTATTGTTACTGTGCACTATGGAGCTTTTCTCTCCGGGCCTCCACTGAAAATGGGCTCCTTGAGCCCAGTGGACATCCCCGGTCATCAAACTGTAAATAAATAATAATGAAGAGGGTCTACTTTGTGCACTCGAAACACGAAAAACCCAAATCCAAACAGCCCAACACAAAGAGCGAACCGCGAATACATCGAACGCACTAAAGCACGAAATGTAAAACCTCGATCTGTCATAGTCGGCCAACCCACCACCCCCAACACACTACCTACCCAAACACAATAAAAAAAACACATACATACACTAACCAAAACCCTACTTCTAACCCTAAATTAAAGCACCAAAACCCTACTGCTAACCTTACACTAACCCCACATGCACAACTATCTATGCACTATCCTTAACCCCTCCCTAACCCTAAGGTCCATAACTATCGCACACTTACCTTACGGAGCTATATCGCAGATGGGCCAACTATGCGAATTCGATATTTCCACTTTTGCGGTTTTGTTCGTTCTACATATTTGCAGTTCGTTCTTTATGTGTCGCGCTATTCGGATTCAGGTTTTTCAGCTTTCGAGCGCTTAAAGTAGACCCTAATGAATAAATAAATTGGTACCATTCAAGTCATCCAAGGGAGATCCAGAATGTGTCAGCATGAAATGAGATGCCTTACAATCCTACTTACTTTGCAAGGGATGGTTTTCACTCTCGTTCAAAGGCTTTTACATACTGACTAAAGTCCTTGTTGCCCCTACATTGCCTTTTTCAGGCAAAGTGCAGTTATGGAACATTCCAATGTAATAAATATATCTATATTAAAACAGGATCAAATTAAGATGGCCCTGCTCAATGCCAGAAGTCTAAACAACAAGTGGCCTGACCTCTAGGCACGCCTGCATTTGGAAGGCATTCATATATGTGTTATCACTGAAACATGGTTAAATACCTAGACTATACATGCACCATGGCTGGGTTTAGTACCTACCCTGTCTTCAGATCCAGTGGCAACTGTGGTGATGTGTCCACATTTGTCAGAGTTCATATCCCCTCAAGACAGATTCCCAGAGACAGACAAATGGAACTTATTGAACTCCAAATCACGCTAAACAAAATCAACCATCACTTCATTGCCTGTTGCAGGACACCTTCTATGATACCAGAATGTTCCTAAATGTCATGGATTAATTTCCCCAAAATAAGAACTCTATCATTCTGGGATACTAACTACTTATCAAATGCAAGTTTTAGGCACAGCAAGCAATATCAGATACAAGCGTAAATGTACCTACACCTCCAATATGGCATATGTGCAGAAATTTCTAGATCTAATACATAAAAATGAAAAGGACCAGATTGTTATGAATCCAACTAGAGGACAAAATATTCTTGAGCTGGTACTTACAAATGAGGCATCATGATACACAGCTCCACTTGCTCCTGTCTCTCTAAATGCAGCGCTTCATACACAGCTCCACTAGTTCCTGCCTCTCTGATTAAGTTAGCACATAAGTTAGTAACCTTTTCCCCTTAGATAACCTACTCACCCAAAACAATATATAAAAATATATCAGAATTCAGACTTCCAAGTGCATAAATGTCCTTCAGATGGTCATTTTGTAAATGCAAGTTTTAGGCACAGCAAGCAATATCAGATACAAGCGTAAATGTACCATACCTCTCAACCATACAGAATTCCTCGGTATTTACCGGTTTTGAGGTCAAAATAATGGGGTGCCACGAACTCCAGAATGGCCTCTTTAATTCCCGAATTTCCCCCTTTTTTTTTTTTTTTTTTTTTTTTTATTATTTTCTCTTTGGTGAACTTTTGTTGACATCACGTGCAGGGGCGTGCATGATGACATCAGCTTCATGAGCAGACTGCCAGGCTGTCGGAATTCAATTGAGGGCTCCAGGGGGTGTGTACAGTTTATGTTTTTCCATACGGCAATGTGGCTGCAGCAGCATCAGAGAGAGTCATCTGGAGGACTGAGACCAGTTGACACTGTACTTTTTTGTTTTAAATTTATTAGAGCAACTGAACTGAGGAAGGCAAGCTGTTCATTACTAGTGCAGCAGCAGTCATCGGACCGGTCATGAGAAAATTTATCACTGGTTCTTCCCCCTGCTCCTCCTGCAGGTCAAAGAAAAAAAAAAAAAGAAAATGCTTCTAGCTTCTAAGTAGGTTGGGTGTGTGTCTGTGTTGTACTGTGTAGCTACTTTTTTTTTTCTCTCCTTAGCCTCTGCATTTTTGTTGTGAAATGAATTGAAACGAAGTCCGAGTCTGTGCTTTGCAAATGCAATAACGTAGTACTGGTCTGCTTCTCGCAAGGTGTGTATGTAGTTAACTATACTTCTGTGAAAGGGAGAGAGAGGGAGGTGAGACTATTTTGTTAAAAAGGCCTCTGCATTTTCCTTGTCATTCTGAATGTCTGTGGTTTGCTCTTCAGTCACTCTTTACAGATTACTAACAAAAATGCAAACTCACAGTCCATGGTTATGAATACCAGCCCTTGTCTTGCTGAAGGGATCAGTGCGGCAGGGGAAATGTTTCATTTTGGTGCTTGCTTGTACATATTTGGAGACACACTGCTGAAGGTATTAGTGAGGGTCTGGGAGAAATGTTTCATTTTGATGCTTGCTTGTGTACAAACTACTGAAATTACAGGGACAAGGGAGCTTCCACAAAGGTTTATAACAGTATTTGCACATTGTATGGCAGAGCCGATGCTGAAACGAAAGTGGTAATAATGATGAGAGAAGATCATTTTGAGGGTTCAGAACTGTCTGTTAACAACCCTTAGCAAAGTCAGAAAGAATGGAAATATTCTCAGACTTAAAAAAGCCAGGGGTGGCTGATACATGTTACTGTACTTACATTAAACCTGAATTAAGCACTGGGGCATGAACCGGAAACGCATTTCGCTGAGAAATTAAGAGATGAGAGCTCAGAAGTGGTGATCATAGAAGAAAAGTGTAACGTGGTTGGATGGGCCAGGCAAAGAAAAGGGTGCGAGAAATGTGGAAACCAGTTATAGAACTCTTGACAGTTGACTGAAGCTTGATAATACTATTAAGTGGGGACAGTGGGCCTATTTAAGAAAGGAGAATCTGGAAAGCAACTGGAGGGATTCTAGGGTGGCATGAGAAGATGGTCTGTGCAGAAATTTTTGAGAGTGAAAAAAAACTCTGAAGTAAAAGAAGATCACCTGAAGGATGTGGCTGCAAAAAGAGTAATGGGATTTCCAGGAATCCTGTCCAGTAACAGGGCATGACTGATATTTGCCTTTTTTGGCTTACTTCTAATTTTTTACTGGTATATATGTTCAGATGGCTTATTTAAATTTCTTCCCAGGTCTAAAGAACCTGGAGGTGCAGTTGGCGCATGCCTTCAAATTGAAACAAAACAGTGGAAGGCTCTTGTTGATCGAGGGGAGGTGGCCATATCTCAGTTAGTGGGAGCACATGGAAGACTGTCGGGCCCAATTGTCATTGGTAATGGATATGTTTTACTTGACATTGACTTAAACAGGCTTTGGATATCTTTGTTAGGATCTGACTTGTTTACGAGACTGATTATGCACCACTTGTGGTCTGATCCTAAACCAGCAGGTATACATGCAGGTTCTCGGAGTCTACGTGTTTGGTGCAGGGATGGGACAGTTCAGTCAGTACTGTGTGTCCAGATTGCAGCATCTTAGTCTTCTTGAGACTGTGTGGTTGTCTGTGAGGAATTCATTGCTCATCACAGTCGACCCTATCTGTTCAAATAGAAATTCCACATAATAAATCCAAGTGATAGAAATGTTGCTTTTGATGTTTCCTCTCCATTGTTAACATTTGACAAAAAAAAAAGTGTCTTCTAGCATTGAAAAAGTGGAAGACAGAGCTTATCCTTTCTTCTGGCAGGATGCTGATCAAAGAAGGTAAAATAGTACTTGTTGTGGCAGCTAAGAAGATGGTGAACCTTCCGCCAGCTAAGAAGATGGTGAACCTTCTGCAGGTGACCTTAAAATCAGAATTTACTGAAACCATGCTATCAGTAGTCTATACTTCTGATCCCATTGATTCTTCAAAGCTAGAAGAAACTTTCAGTAAACTGCAGGAAGCTACAAAAAAGGAGATTCGAGAATTGCTGAAGTTGGGATTGGAAGACCTCTTCCAAGAGCATCAGCAAGTCTGTTCTGATTTGTTTATATCAGGTAGAAAAAACCTCTCACATGTTAATCTTGTCTTTCAGCTTTTCCCGGTTTGGGGTCACCACAGCAGATCACCAGTCCACTAATGATTGGCAGTGGTTTTTACGGTGAGAAGTTGCCAGCCCGACACCCAGCCTTCATGGAAGGCACACCCACATGCACACACACCTACCTGCATGTCTTTAAAGTTTATGCAGCTGCAGGGAGGACATGCAGACTGCACAGAAGGAACTCCAGCCGAGACTCGAACCGAAGAACCTCTTGCTGTGAGGCAATGCTAACCACTGTATCACCACGGCCGCTCTGTCACACTTGTTAATTCTTAAAGCAATATATATTAGTTGTGAAATGTTAGGTTGAGATATTTTATTGACTGGTGTTTTGTTAGTTCTGTGCTAGGATATCATTTCTTCACTTAGTGATCCGTGAATGTTTTCTGAACTGAAATTTAGCAAGGATTTTCTTTAATCCCATACATGTAGAATGGCACATGCAGCCTCTGGCTGATAGGGTCAACATGCTGTCATTGATTCTTTTTTTTCAGTGTGGGTTCATTGTTTGTATTGGCATGTTACTGTCATACCAAGTTAAGGTACCCCAAGTATTAGATGCATTATAGAAGCATTCACGGAGTTGTGAGTTTTAACATTCTTGATGAGCTGGGAAAGCTGTTGTCTGCCATTACTTGGATAGAGCCCTCACCAGAATCCCCCCTGGGTTTTATAGAAGGTGGAATCTTCCTCCTCCTCGTATAATACCCCAAGTATTAGATGCATTATAGAAGCATTCATGGAGTTGTGAGTTTTAACATTCTTGATGAGCTGGGTAAGCTGTTGTCTGCCATTACTTGGATAGAGCCCTCACCAGAATCCCCCCCTGGGTTTTATAGAAGGTGGAATCTTCCTCCTCCTCGTATCTTTGAGAAAGTCTGATGGGCCACCTCAACTTCTCTTTTCTCCTTCCTCTTACAACAGACCCTCAGAAGTGTGTGTATATATATATATATATATATATATATATATATATATATATATATATATATATGGTTCCCTATCAGAATCCTGAAACACTATAAGCCTGAAAGTCAAAATCCTGAAAACTAATGACTGAAAATGCAAAATCTCGAAAATGCAAAATCCTGAAAGTCAAAATCCTGAAAACACAAATAATGCTAATATGTCACTATAAAGACACTAATATCTACCAACTGACCCTGACCCTAACCCTAACCCTAAGGTCCGTCACTATCGCACACTCACCTGACCCGCGCCCTAACCCTAACTCACTTAAACCGCCCCTAACCCCAATATGTGTCACTATTGCATACATGCCTAACCTGCGCCCTAACCCTAACTCACTTATACCGCCCCTAACCCTAACATAAAACCAACCGCACACTTACCTGGACCCAACGCATGACCTAACACCACAGGGCTAACAATAGCAAAGCCACAGTGACGTCAGCATGTCCATTTTGTGTTTTCAGGATTTTGACTTTTGGGATTTTGCATTTTCGAGATTTTGCATTTTCAGTCAGTAGTTTTCAGGATTTTGACTTTCAGGCTTATAGTGTTTCAGGATTCTGATAGGGAACCATATATATATATATATATATATATATATATATATTTATTTTATTATTATTTTATTTTATTTTATTTTACATTTGTTAACCGGGCTAGTCTGGCTGGATACATGTCCATTTTCAGCAGAGGCCCGAGGAGAAAAGCTCCGCTATAATACTAATTATACAGTTTAAAGAAACTAAAACACTAAATCAAGTAAACACTCAAACAATAAAACAATGAAAACATTGAAAACATTGACTGCAAAAAAAAAAAAAAAAAAAGTGAAGTACAAATGAATATATAGTATTGCTGATATAGTCAGGCCAGATAAGTGTCTATTTTCTGCAAAGGGTTAAGGAGGAAAGCTCCACTGTCATACTAAAAAAGAAAGAAACAAACATTGTCAAAGAGAGAGATACTATATAACATATAATATACAGTGTTAGCTATGAAAGCAGGTAGTATAGCAGTTATCAGTCAGGATTGGAGCATGGGCATAGCCAGTGATTTTGTAAATGATTTCTAATCTGCTTTTGAAGAGGTAACATGAGCTTAGGGAGGTCAGTTCAGTGGGAAGTTTGTTCCAACATGATCCGACAGTATTTGCAAATAAGGAGTCACCTGCTTTATTATGAGATTTGAGAGTAGTTACTAGGAGCTTGTTGGCTGAGCGAAGTGTACTAAGATTTTTATAAGGTGTGATTAGGTTGTTCAGTATGGGTGTGTTGGAGGGGTAATGTAGAATTTTAAAAGTCATGACTAGTTGCTGTAGGAGTATTAGGTTTGGAAGTTCTAGCCAGTTGAGTTTCTTTAAGTTAAGACAGTGGTGAGTATGGAAAGGAGAGCCAGTTGCAAATCTGGCAATATTATGGTAGGCTAGATTAAGTTTCTGAAGGTTAGCTTTAGAAATGTTGATAAAGGAAGGAGAGGCATACAGTAGTGTAGAGATGAGGTGAGTTTGAGCAAGGGATACTCGGGATGTGGCAGTAAGAAAGGGTTTAAGTCTGTAGAGGGCACCTATCTTTTTATTTACTGTCTTGATAGTTAAATCAATGTGATGGTCAAAGTTTAGCTGATTGTCTATGGTAACACCTAGCAGTTTTGTGGAATTGTCAGGTTTAATGATAGTGCCATTGCAGGACACAATGGAAAAAGTGATAGGGGTAGATTTTAGGGTTGGGGTGAAAAGTAGAAGTTTGTTTTTTTTGGGATTTAGGAGGAGACAGATATGTTTAAACCATTTTTCTGCAGCTGTGAAAACCAATTGGGTAGAGGAGTGAAGTTCAACTGGGGATGGAGCAGAGCAGATGAGAGTAGAATCGTCAGCATACTGTATACAAGTGGATGTAGGGAGGGAAGTAGGCAGGTTATTTATGAATATAGAGAAAAGTAGGGGACCTAGGATGGACCCTTGTGGGACGCCTATAGTCACTGGGAGTTGAGAGGATAGATGGCTGTCCCAAAGGACTGCTTGTTTTCTGTTTGTCAAATAGGAGTCAAACCACTGTAGTGCTAGTGAGTCAAGTGACAGGGATTGTAGAGTGTAGAGGAGAAGTTGATGGTTGACCATATCGAATGCTTTCGAGAGGTCTAAGAATAGTGCAGAGGAGAACAGGTTGTTGTTGCGATTTTTGTTGATTATGTCAGTGAAGGAGAGAAGGGCAGTAGAGGTACTGTGGTAGGGCCTGAAACCATGTTGTGAGTCTACAAGCAAGTTGTTATTCAAAACAAAAAACACATATATAAAACATATATAAAACACATTGTAATCTTTTAGCTGCGTGCCTTGTAGTGCTTTCTGGATATGAGCAAACATCCTGATCATGAAGAACTTATACAGCATCCAGCACCATTGTTTATTAATACAACCAGTTGGTTTCCTATGGGTTCTAAACAGTGTTCACTTTTAGAACTTGAATATTGGGTTGTGGAGCTAGCTGATGACTTTTGTCTTCCCCATGAGTATACAGTGCAGAGGTATGCTAGTCTGCCAGTTGTAAGAATGTAAATGTGGAATAAGATCATATATCATGTTAGTTAACAGAATTCTCACACACACACACACACACACACACACACACTTTTTATGTCAAAGTGCTGCAAACAGAATACCCTTTTATCCTTGTGCATGATTGTATACATCACACCTTGAGACAGTCACTGCACTCATGAAAGCTTTTCTAGTAGCAAATAAACAGATTTTTACATGAAGTATATTTTAATTTAGAGCAAACAAATACGAATAAAGTGGTGTAGGCAGACTGTCCCTCCAAAATTAGAAGTACAATGCAAAAACAACAAAGAAGGCTCCAGACCATGGCTATTAAAAACATATAAACGTTTAATCCAAAGTGAGCGCTTTCATAGCTCAAGGCTACTTCATCAGACAAAACTTACACTAAAATGTGCAGTTTATATACCTTCAAGTTGACTAATCAGTCAATTAAATAACTAATTAGCTTAAAGGCACATAGCCCAATTCATTGACACTAAATAAACTCAAAATGCTGTTTTGCATTATATTTTAGACGAATCCTTACAGCAGGAATAGTACTGGTGATGATAAAGGATAGCATGTACCTTGTAGTATTTTGTGTGCTTTTTCCATTCTTGATCAATTTCAAAAGTTTTTTTTTTCAGCTTCTTAAAGCTATATAATGGATGCTTATGTTTTGGGCAATGGATGAAAATGTGCAGAGAGCCATATTATTGAAGAAATCTTTAATTAACCCAAGATTTTAACAGTAGTTAACATGCACATTATAGAATGGGGAAAATGGCAGTGCCAACTTCATGAAAAAATCTATGCCTTTTTTATCTCTCTATTATATGTTCTACTACTCCTACTATAGCTGTAATAAAATATTTTAGATTTCTTATACAATCCATATTTAGAAAAGGGCTGGAAAATGACAGCCTACCATACCTCTCAACCTGGAAACATCAAAAATCTGGACAAAGGCCTATGAAAAAATAGGTACAAATCTGTACGCTTATTAACATAAAATCTGCATACATAATTATGTAACCCCACCCACTCCCATGGAATTGTGGGATACCGACTTTAAAATACAAACTGAAGAACAGACAACCAAAATATGATCACAAAACACAAAATAAACATAACAATAGTGTTTTACATAGATTAATATTTGAACTTGAGCAAAACTAAAATACAATTTAAATATACACTTACAAGCTGGAAATACATATAAATACGAAGCACAAAGTATATTATGCTTCAGTTACCAGCAGTTTGTTTTCCAACCTATTTTGTAATGGTATCTTAGGTTCATCAGTCATTGCCAGGTCTATGCCTTAAGTCAGAATATAAATGAAAAAGCACTTCATCTTTTATGTGGTATTAAATGAAATTCATCTACTAGTGCTCACTGTTTTCCCTTAAATCAATGGCAAGGAACACTGATTTTTGATAACATTTCTGATTGTGCTATAATTTGGATAGAAACTGAAAAGACAGGATGAAAGAACATATCAGATTTATCCTTTTTCAGGGAAGGAAAGAATGAACACTACTAATTTTGTTGGCACCAACAGCTAAGACAGTAAAAAGTGACAGAATTTAGGGTACTTAATGCACACACCAGTGTGTTTACTGACTGCATTACCTAACGTACAGGCATCCATGACGAGTGTTGCTAATATCAAACACAGGGAAGACAATCTCAAATGGAAACAGCATATGGGAAATGTGAGGTAAACTGTGTTGCCCACCAGAAAGTACAGTTTTGTACCTACCATAAATGTAGATGTTCGAGGATCTACATTGCTGCAGTCATGACCTGTGGGTAGTCCGCTGTCCTCGGTCGGCCCGAATACCAAAGGGCTAGGCTGGCGTCGGTCATTGTCGCTTGGAACTGACGTCAGCACGCAGTAGTACTAAAGCGCATGACCGACGCCATATCCTCAGTCTTTCTTGCCCCAGATGTCAGAAGGCCTAAAAGGAAAGGCCAAAGCCAAAAATAGGAAAAGCCCAACAACCCCCAGTGTGTAAGCAAAGAATATCCCCAAACAAAACCCAGCAACCCCAACCTGTAGAGGGGAAGGAGGGAGGGAAAATAGGACTGCAGCAATGTAGATCCTTGAACATCTACATTTATGGTAGGTACAAAATTGTACTACGTTCTTCGTCTCACATTGCTGCAGTCATGACCTGTGGGTAGAATCCCAAAGCTAGGGAAAAGGGAGGCTGGCAAATTACAAAGAATTAGGGGCTGCTAACATGCCCTGTAAAACTGCAGTGGCAAACCCAGCCCTGGACTTGGAATAGAGAGGGAGATGATAATGCTTAGTGAAAGTGTGTACAGAACTCCAAGTAGCTGCTTCCAAAATATCCTTAGTAGCTACACCCCTCAAAAAAGCAGTAGAAGTGGCAGTAGCCCTAGTAGAATGAGGCCTGATCCCAGCAGGGACATCCTTCCCATGATGAGAATAACAAAAGGCAATACAATGACCAATCCACTTCGAAATAGTCTGCTTAGAAACAGCTTTCCCCTGTGAATTCAAAGCAAAAAGAGACAAATAACTGTTGAGTCTGTGAACTCCTTATTTCTGTTCAAGTAGTAACGTAACTGCCTATGGATATCCAAAGAATGCAAAACTTTTTCCCCTTTATTTTGGGGTTCAGTATAAAAAGTAGGCAAATGAATAGACTGATTCAAGGCCACATTAGAAATCACTTTAGGCATAAAAGTAGGGTTAGTCCGCAAAGAAACTCTATCCTTATGGAATATCAAAAAAGGTTCAACTGCCATGAGAGCCTGCAATTCAGATTCCCTCCTGGCAGAAGTAATGGCCAACAAAAAAGCAGTCTTCCAAGACAAAAACTTCAGTTCAGACATAACTGCAGGTTCAAAAGGAGGTAAAGTAAGTTTCTCCAAAACAAAATTGAGATCCCAGGAAGGAGTAGGAGCTCTACGTGGGGGTCTTATATTCTTTGCCCCTCTAAGAAATTGTTTGAACAAAGGATGGGAAAATAAAGGAGGGTCACAATCATAGTGAGCAGAAATGGCTGCAGCATGAACTTTCACAGAAGAAAATGACAAACCCTTGTCCAGTAATTCAGTAAGGTACTGTAGTGCAAAACTCAAATTAGGCACTGAAACATCAAAACCCTTAGCAGTGCTCCAAAGAAAAAATCTCTTCCATTTATCAGCATAAACTTTTCTAGTGCTAGGCCGCCTAGCTTCCAAAATGACATCTAAAACCTGTTGAGGAAGCTGAGACTCCAACGGCTCCATCACAGTATACGCCAGGCTGTCAGATGGAGGGACTGCACCTGAACATTGAGAAAATGATTGTTTGACAGGGACAACAAATGAGGAATCTGTGGTAGAGGCCAAGGAGGCTCCTGGATTAAACTCCTCAGCAGAGGATACCAATGTTGACGTGGCCAATCTGGTGCTATTAGAATCATGCAAGGCTTGTCCTGTCTGGCTTTCAAGAGTACCTTGGGGAGAAGAGGCAGAGGAGGAAAAGCATAAACGTGAAGGTTGTTCCAACTGAAAGACAGAGCATCCACTTTCCAAGCATCTGGGTGGAACATCTTTGTGCAAAATTTTGGAAGTTGAAAATTCAGTGGAGAAGCGAATAGATCTATGTCTGGAGTCCCCCAAGCCACAGTCAATTGTTTGAAAATCTGAGGATCCAGTTTCCACTTGTGGGGATCCACCATTTGTCTGCTCAAAATATCTGCTAGGGAGTTCTGTGCTCCTGGCAGAAACCTTGCTTGAAGATTGATTCGCAAACCCAGAGCAGTCTCCCATAAAATCATTGCTTGTCTGCAAAGAGGGTAAGAATGGGTTCCCCCCTGCTTGTTGATGTACCACATGACTGTTGTGTTGTCTGTTTGTATCAACACCTGTCCTGGCTGAAGTAGTTCCTTGAATGCCATCAAAGCAAATTGAACTGCCAACATCTCTTTCATGTTGATATGCAAATGTAGTAGTTTGGGAGGCCACATGTCTTGTATCCATTTTCCATTGAAGTGTGCTCCCCAAGCCAAGTCCAAGGCATCCGTCGTTAGGATCTGACTCGCCTCTGGTCTGGACACAGAGAGTACCTTGTTTAGGTGACATTCCTGAGCCCACCAAAGCAATTCTTTCTGGATGCAAGGTATAATCCGAATGACAGTGTCCAAACTGTGGCAGTGTTGAGCCCACACACTTTTGAGATACCATTGTAGCTTCCTCATATGCAGTTTGGCATTGGGAAGTACTAGAATGCAAGATGCCATGAACCCCAAGGCTTGGAGGACTGTCCTTGCAGTCAGCCTGGACATTACTGATAACTGCTGGAAATAGAGAGGAAGAGTTCTTTGTTTGTCCGGGGTCAGAAATGCCATCTGAGAGGCTGTATTCAGTCTCACACCCAGAAAGCACAAGTCCTGAGAGGGCACTAGACTGGACTTTGTTTCGTTCACAGTATACCCTAGGCACCTTAAAACTGTCATTACATACTGGAGATGCTGTAGTAATGTGTCTTTGTTTTGAGCAAGAATCAGGCAATCGTCCAAATAAGGATAAATTTGTATTCCTCCCTGACTGAAGAAAGCAATCATCGGAGCCAGAACTTTCGTGAACACCCTGGGCGCAGTAGATAAGCCAAAGGGCAATGCAGAGAATTGATAATGTGAAGTACCAGCCCGAAATCTCAGGAATCTCCTGCAGCTGGGCTTGATAGGGATGTGAAGATAGGCCTCTTTGAGATCCAAGGTTACCATCCAATGATCTTTGCCTATCATAGGCAGAAGTTGTTGTAATGTTAACATCTTGAACTTTGGAATTTCCAAGTAGGTGTTGAGAATGGACAAATCCAGAATTGGCCTCCAAGTGTTTCCTTTCTTTGGCACCAGGAATAGACGAGAATAAAATCCTAGACCTGCTTCTGAAGGAGGGACCACCTGAATCGCCTCCATCTGCAAAAGTAAAGAAATCTGCTTCTGAGCCTCCAGTCTTTGCTGAGGAGGCACATCCGGCATGCCTTTGAAAGGAGGAAAAGTGTGAAAATAAAACTTGTAACCTCAATTTATTATATCCAACACCCATTTGTCTTGTGTGATCAAATTCCAGTTTTCTTTGAAAAGCCCCAACTTTCCTCCTAGAGGAGCTGCCAGTAAGGGAGGGTCTGGCAGCGGAAGATACAGGTCATTGGGTCTGCTTATGAAAGGACTGACCCCTGCCCTCACCAGAAGACTGTGCAGGAGAACTCCAAGTCCTAGGTCTGAAAGAACCCTGAGCGGGAGCCCTGCCTCTACCACGTCTAGACCTGCCCTTAGGCTGATAATCCGAAGAAGGGTAAGACCATCCCCTAGCAGGCCAATTCCTACTAAACTTAGGGGGCTGCACCTGCAAAAAATCCTTGACCGTCTGCATAGACTTGGCCTTATCCTCCATCTTTTTCAAAACTGATTCCACAGGAGGACCAAAAAGAACTTCGGATTGAAGAGGAGCATCCAAAATTCGAGCCTTTACATGTTCTGACAAATTTTGATCCTTAAGCCAGGCATGTCTACGAATAACTGAACCTGTAGCAGCCACCCTAGAAGAAGCCTGAAGAGCATCAATCCCACACTGCAAAGAATGCTTGCCAACCTGATCAGATGCATGAACCAACTCCTGGAGCTCCTTACACTCTATACCCTCAGATAAGGCATCCACCTTAGATTTCAATTGCCCTAATAAAAAGTTCTGATACTTCAGCATATGAAATTGGCAATTCAAAGCCCTCATAGCCAACGTAGAGGAGGTGTACACTTTTTTCCCCCACTTATCTAACGCCCTAGAATCTTTATCCAAAGGGACTGGATTCTTAGCCACAGAAGCCCTAACACCCTTAGGGCCTAGAATAATGGTTTCCGGATCAGCCCTAGGACTCTTATACAAGTACTTATGTGCTTCTGGAACTCTGTAATACCTGTCAGGCTTAACAGGAGTCGGAGGCAGAGAATCAGGATTAAGGGAAGATTCAGAAAACACATCCTGAACAACATCTAAGATAGGAGGAATAGCCAAGGGCCTATGTTGTGGCAGAAATAAAAATTCCCTAAGCCTTTTCCGAGAATCTGAAAAATCTTAACCTTCCCACTTGAAATGCTCCTTCATGGTATGTAAAGTTTCAGAAAAGGAAAAATCTTCTGGAGGAGAAGCAGACGGACAGGAGTCCTCTGCCTCCGAATCAGAATAGGAAGGAAAATCCTGAATTTCTTCAGCTGAGGAATCAGAGTATTCCGAGGAATGATCCATCCCCTCTAAATCTGCTTCCACCCTAGGCCTTTTCTCTGGGGGGGGGCATAGAACCCCTGATCAAAGTAATCAAGTCCTCCGCCATTTTCAACATATGTTTTTTAGGAACAGGGGCTGGAGAGCTAGAAGAATGTCCAGGACCAACAAAACCAGTTTTGGCCTTAGCATGGCCTTTAGCCACTGAAGTAGAAGGCCTAATAACCTTTTGTAAGGGTGGAACTACTGAAACCTGAGAAGCACCCTCGGCCTGTCCTAACTCCTGAGAGGCCAACTCTTGTAAAAGCAAAGGTTCCCCCTGGGGTTCAGCCAAACCCTCGGCAGGATCCATAGATTCAACCGGAGGCTCCGAAGAACCGGCGTCCGCAACGGATGACTCATCCGGTTTAGACCTCAAGGATTTATCCTTACGCTTCTTAGCGGTAGCGGGCGTCGGAGGATCCGACGGCATATTATAGTTACACCGCTTACCGAAAACAAGCCTGGCACAGTCTAACCTTCGCTTAATGGTGCGCTTATTAAATCTAGCACAAAAGCGACACCCGACTACATCGTGCTCAGGCCCTAAGCAAGGAATACAGAGAGAATGATAATCCCTATGAGGTATCTGTTTCCCACAAGAAATGCAATTATTGACTTTTTCTGACATCCGGATAACTGAGGCAAGAAAAAACAAAAATTTCCCCAACGGGGTACTCAGCCCAACTTGGTCTTCGGTCTGAAACTCGGAAAACGAAAATTTCAGAACGCCGAACGGCACTCGCAAACACTGCTTCTGCTTCGGACCATGCGGCAAGAAAGACTGAGGATATGGCGTTGGTCATGCGCTTTAGTACTACTGCGTGCTGACGTCAGTTCCAAGCGACAATGACCGACGCCAGCCTAGCCCTTTGGTATTCGGGCCGACCGAGGACAGCGGACTACCCACAGGTCATGACTGCAGCAATGTGAGACGAAGAACATCTACAACCAGAATTAAAATGGTGCTCACTACTCACATAAGCCAAGCTCAACTGCCTAATAAAGAGTCCTATTCTTAACCTGGTCAAATGCAATCACCTGATGGTGACTGGTCAGAACAAAAGACTGGGCAAATACCAAGACAGGGAGAAAGAGCAGTTGCTAAAAAGATGCAGGTGATATAAAATATCTATGAGGAGTGGTTGTCAAGCAGTGGCAGGGAACAGCATTACTCGGAAGGCAGCATCTCCAGTACACTGTTGAATAATACAATAGTCACTTCAGCTAGGTTATGAGATCAAAACTGAATTTCTAGTACTAAAGGTTAATGTTTTAAATTTGCATGAAAGGGAGTAAAAAGAATGCTTCACTTTTTTGTATAAGCCTCCCCTTACCTTGCAGGAAATATCCTTTTTTACTTTTAACATACCATGATAATACTCCGCAAATTAGCACCTTTCCATAGAAAAATAAACTAACCTAAATATTATAGCAGGGTTTCTGATCTGCACTAACATTTCAGTGAAGTAGTACTTTGCAAGGCTCATCTCCTTTTAAGTAAAATTGGAGCATCACTGCCCTTTAGTGTTGCATGTGACCCGCTTCTTTCTTAATGCGGATTACAGTAACTGTAGTAATCCATATTTAACCAGAGTGTTTAATGTTCCAGCTGTCTCTCACAACATCCTATGACAGAAGAATAACAACCATACAAAAAACATTTACTTTCAAACTTACAGGGCCTTCATTTTCATCATTTCCTTTACTTCTCCCACTACATTTAATTTACTGTTTTTTTATTGCCTGCAGTAAACAGATTCCTGAGGTTTCTATAAAATTACTTAATCAAATTGCAGACTTCAGTCATGACAATTTCAGTGAAGCAAACTGCATTTTATGTTGTAGCAGAAAAGTCATTCAGGGGAAGAAGCCGCGGTGGTATGGCGGTAGCGTTGTTACCTCACAGAGTACAGTTGTGTACACCTACCATAAATGTAGATGTTCGAGTGTCTTCACTGTTGCAGTCATGACTGTAGGGTTCTCCCCTGCCGGCAGGCAGCCCCCGGTCAGCCAGAATCCCAAAGTCTGGGTCCGGCGTCGGCTGTTCAACCTTGCTCCCTGACGTCACAGCGCCAGGAGTATAAAGCTGACAGCCGACGCCATCTTCTCCAGATTTTCTTGCCCCAGATGTCAGGAGTCCCAAAATGAAAATGGTCCCAAAACCTATGCAAATACACCTCAGAAGAATGGTGAAAAAAGGAACCACACAAAAGTAAAAATAAGAGGGGACGGGAGGGAAACCCAGACTGCAACAGTGAAGACACTCGAACATCTACATTTATGGTAGGTGTACACAACTGTACTATGTTCATCGTGTTTCACTGTTGCAGTCATGACTGTAGGGTAGAATCCCAAAGCTGAAAGAAAGGGAGGTGGTCATAAAGAAGGAGGGGCGGCTAAAAGGTCCTGCAAGACTGCAGAGGCAAAGCCTGCCCTAGACTTAGAGTAAAGAGGCAAATTGTAGTGCTTAGAGAAAGTATGCACTGAACTCCAAGTTGCAGCTTCCAAAATGTCCATGGTAGGAACTCCCCTGAGGAAGGCTGCAGAAGTGGCAGCAGCTCTGGTGGAATGAGTCCGTATGCTCCCTGGGATTTGCTTTCCATGGTGTGAATAACAAAATCTGATTCCATGAGCAATCCATTTAGAAATGGTTTGTTTAGAAATGGCTTTACCTTGGGAACTTGAAGCATAAGAGACAAACAATTGTTCTGATTTTCTGATGTCCTTGGTTCAGTTCAGGTAAAAACGTAGCTGTCGATGTACATCCAAGGAATGTAAGATCCTTTCCCCTTTATTTTGAGGAGTGGGGAAAAAGGTTGGCAAGTGGATAGTTTGATTTAAAGCCACTTTAGAAACCACCTTAGGTATGAAAGTCGGATTGGTCCTCAAAGATACCCTGTCTTGATGAAAAATAATATAAGGTTCCACCGCCATAAGAGCTTGTAACTCTGAAACTCTCCTGGCAGAGGTTAGTGCCAACAGGATAGCTGTCTTCCAAGATAAAAACTTGATGTCAGCAGAAGCGGCAGGCTCAAAAGGAGGCAAGGTTAGTTTTTCCAAAACATAATTGAGATCCCAAGCAAGAATAGGAGGAGATCTAGGAGGTCGTAAGTTCTTAGCTCCTCTGAGGAACTGTCTCATGAGCTGGTGGGAAAAGATGGGAGGGTCTGTATTATAATGAGCTGAAATAGCAGAAGCATGGATCTTAATGGAAGAGAAAGAGAGACCCTTATGTAAGAGATCCGTCAAGTAAAGTAGAATTAAAGTAATGTTAGGAAGAAGAGGATCAGAATCCTGAGCCTGCATCCAGGAACAAAATCTTTTCCATTTTCCTGCATAAGATTTCCTAGTGCTAGGACGTCTGGCTTCTAAAATGATATCCATAACCTGCTTGGGTAAGAAAGAAGAAATCAAAGGCCCTGGATTAACCAGGCCGCCAGGCTGAGAGTTCTGACATGAGAGTGTAGAACCTGACCTGATGTTGGGACAGAAGGTTCGGAGACTGAGGTAAAATCCAAGGGGGCTCCAGGCATAAGTTTATTAGAGTTGGATACCAAAACTGCCGAGGCCAATTCGGAGCCAACAAGATTATCATCTTGGGTTTGTCATGTTTTATCTTTAATAAAACTCGTGGAAGAAGAGGTAGAGACGGAAAGGCATATCCCGAGAGGTTCCTCCAACTGAATGACAGGGCATCCACTTTCCAAGCCTCTCTGTGGAATGTCCTGGTGCAAAAATTCTGTAGCTGATGATTTAGATGGGATGCAAAGAGATCTATGTGAGGACATCCCCATACTGCTGTTATCATCCTGAATATTTTGGTGTCCAGCATCCACTCGTGAGGATCCGAAAGGTTTCTGCTCAAACTGTCTGCCAGTAAGTTTTGTTTTCCTGGTAGAAACTGAGCTTGAAGATCCAGATTGCAAGCTAGAGCTGTGTTCCATAAATCCATGGCCAGTCTGCAAAGGGGGTAGGAATGAGATCCCCCTTGCTTGTTTATGTACCACATAACTGTGGTGTTGTCTGTCCGTATTAGTAGTTGTCCTGGTTGTATGAGATTCCTGAAGGCCAATAGAGCTTTCTGAATGGCTAACATTTCCTTTAAGTTGATATGCAGGTGCTTCTGATCCTTTGTCCAAAGGCCCTGCAGACAATTGCCCTGGAAATGGGCTCCCAAAGCATAATCCAAGGCGTCCGTGGTTAGAATCTGAGAGGCAGGAGGTACACGGAAGGGCTTCCCTTTGTTTAGAGCACATGCCCTGGACCACCAAAGAAATTCCTTTTGAAGGCAAGGAAGGACAGGAATCAGTATGTCCAAACTGTGGTAATGCTGAGACCATACACTTTTTAGGTACCACTGTATTTTCCTCATGTGTAGTCTTGCATATGGTACGAGAAGGATGCAGGAGGCCATGTAACCCAAAGCCTGCAGGAAATTCCTTGCAGATAGATGGGTTAAAGTTGCCAAGGCTTTGAAAGTTGATGCCAGCTGTAATTGTTTTTCGGATGTCAGAAATGCCATCTGGGTTGTAATGTTTAGAAGAGCACCCAGAAATGTTATCTGTTGTGATGGTGACAAATTTGACTTTTTTATGTTTACAGAGAATCCCAGGAATTTGAGAAGGTTTTCCACGAAGTCTAGATGCTGGAGTAAGACATCCTTGCTGTCTGCCTGAATTAGACAATCGTCCAGATAAGGGTAAATTTGAATTCCCTTGAGTCTGCAATAAGCTACTACTGGAGCCAGGCATTTGGTAAAGACCCTGGGCACAGTAGACAATCCAAAGGGCAGCACAGAGAATTGAAAGTGCCTCAATCCGGCCTTGAACCTGAGGTATTTTCTGCGATCCTGCCTGATGGGAATGTGTAAATATGCCTCCTTTAAATCCAAAGTCACCATCCATGCATCTTTGGACAGCATTGGAAGTAACTGCTGTAGAGTAAGCATCTTGAATTTTGGAATCTCTAGAAAGGTGTTCAAGACCGACAGATCCAGAATGGGTCTCCATGAATTTTGCTTTCTTGGGACTAGAAAGAGCCTTGAGTAAAACCCTTTTCCCATCTCTAAAAGAGGTACCAGTTCTATGGCATTCATAGCCAAAAGAGCCTCCACTTGGTTTAAGGCCTCCGTCCATTGATGTTTTGGAAGGTCTGGCCATCCGCTTGGCCTTGGCAAGGAATGAAAATGGAATTTGTAACCTCTTAAAATCACATCCAAAACCCATTTGTCCTGGGTTGAGTCCAATTTTGGTAGAAAAGAGAGAGTTTTCCTCCGAGAGGGGCTTCCAGGCAAGACGTTCCTGCAGCCCAACAGAGGGAGTCATTGAGTTTGTTTCCTTTGAGACTGTGGCCTGTCCTTTCCTCCCCTAGGGGTAGAAGCAGTCCATTGCCTTGGTCTATAAGCAGCTTGTGTTTGAGGCCTTCCTCTGGAGCATCTATATCTACTCCTTTGAGGCCTGTCTGAAGAGGGAAAGGACCAGTTTTTTGATGGCCAATTTCTGCTAAATCTAGGAGGCTGTACTTGTAAGAAATCTTTAACTGTTTGCATGGATTTCGCCTTATCCTCCATCTTTTTAATCACCTCTTCAGCTTTAGATCCAAACAAAACATTATGCTGAACAGGAGCATCCAATAATTTAGCCTTTACTTGTTCAGGTAAACTTTGTTCCTTTAGCCATGCATGTCTTCTAATGACTGTGCCAGAGGCCGCAGCCCTACAAGAAGCCTCCAAGGCATCAAATCCAGAGTGTAAAACATGCTTCCCAACTTGTTCAGTGGCATGCAATAAGTCATGTAATTCCTTATCCTCTGCACAGGCAGAAATGGAAGTAAATTTCTGTTTTAAGACAGACAAGAGAAATTGCTGATATTTAAGCATATGAAACTGACAGTTTAAAGCCCTAATGGACAAAGTAGCAGAAGTGTACACCTTTTTGCCCCATCTTCCAAGGCTCGAGAAT
The DNA here is from genome assembly GCF_019279795.1 of Protopterus annectens. NCBI lineage: Eukaryota > Metazoa > Chordata > Ceratodontiformes > Protopteridae > Protopterus > Protopterus annectens. Next base: position 147,688,436 of record NC_056745.1, on the reverse strand, counting down.
CCTTTTCAGTAGGAATAGGATTTTTGGCAGTAGCGGCCTTAACACCCTTAGGACCCTGAGAAATGGTTTCAGGGTCAGCAGTAGGATTCTTGTATAAAAACTGATAGGAATCAGGAACCCTGTAGTACCTATCAGGCTTAACAGGAGCAGGAGGAGGAGGAAAAGAATCAGGGGTTAAATTAGCCTCCAAAAAGGCATCATCAACAATATCCAAAACAGGAGGAATAGCCAGGGGTCTATGTTGGGGAAGAAGAAGAAAATCCCTCAGTCTTTTCTTGGATTCTGAATACTCCTGTCCCTCCCAGTGAAAATGTTCCCTCATTTCATGCAGAGTTTCCCCAAAGGAAAAATCCTCAGGAGGAGAAGCTGAAGGAATCGATTCTTCCGCATCAGAATCCTCATAAGGAGGAAAAGAATATTCCTGATCAGAAGAAGAAACTGAGGAAACAGAAGCCTGATCAGAGGAATCATAATAAACATCCTGCCTTGGCCTTTTGTCTGGAGGGGGATGAGAACCCCTAATCATTGTAAGTAAATCCTCCGCCATCTTGAGTAACTGTTTCTGTGACTTGGGAGCCGGTTCAGAAGAGGCCTGTGTTGATTTAGAAGGAGAATTTGCCTTTGTCTTTGGCTTTGCCTTTACTTGAAGCTGAGTAGGCCTGAAAACCCCTTCAGAAGCCGGTACCTGCACAGCGGCTCCGGACCCATCCGAAGGAGCGATGTCCGAAGGTCCTGCAACAGAGATATTTAAAGGCCTGGTTGGCTCCTCATGAGAGTCCGTTTCGGCCGTCGGTTCTGAAATGGCCGACGACAGGGGCTGCAAAAGCACCTCACTGAAGACGGCCGAACCTGAAGCTGGCTCCACATGTGCACTATCATCAGATTTGGACCTCGGAGGCCTGTCTTTATCCTTGCAACACTTGTGAACTCCAGTAGATGGAAGCGTATCCGACGACATTTTGTAGTTAAAGCGTCTACCGAAGTAATGAAAAGCAAAATCGTACCTTCGCTTAATCGTACGTTGATTGAATCTAGCACAAAACCGACAACTAGCTACGTCGTGGTCAGGGCCCAAGCAAGGAATACAGTAAGAATGAAAATCCTTATGAGGTATTTGCTTCCAACATGAAATACAATTATTAACTTTTTCTGACATCAGAGTGGAGCAAGAAAAAAGTTTCCCCAATGGGGTACTTAGCTTTGAGTGGAGAAGAAAGTCTTCGGACCGAAGTACGTAGAAATATTCGTCAGGAGTCAATCGACCGGCACTTGCGAACTGCTATCACCGCACGGCAAGAAAGACTGAGGAAGATGGCGTCGGCTGTCAGCTTTATACTCCTGGCGCTCTGACGTCAGGGAGCAAGGTTGAACAGCCGACGCCGGACCCAGACTTTGGGATTCTGGCCGCCCGAGGGCTGCCTGCCGGCAGGGGAGAACCCTACAGTCATGACTGCAACAGTGAAACACGATGAACATCAAGAGGTTCTTCCGTTCGATTCTCGGCTTGGCTTGGGAGTGCCTACTGTGTGGAGTCTGCATGTCCTCCCCGCGGATGGGTAGTGTTCGAAAGCCATGTGTGCATAAACGGGTGTGCCTTCGTTGAAGGTTGGGCGTCGAGCTGGCACCTCAGCGTTTCGTAAAAATCTACTGCCAATCATTAGCAGACCAGAGTTCCGCTGTGGTGACCCCTTACCGAGAAAATCCAAAAGACAAACAACAACAACAATTAAGAGATTCAAAAGTTGCAACATAATGTGTCTGTTTCATGATCTAACAGGCTGGAAAGAAAACTCACAACCCAGGTTCTAGGTATCTTATTTTATTGCCATTTATACCCCATTCTATCGGTGCCTTTAATACAGCTCTCAATATGTTCATGTTTCTCTCTGATTTACTACAGCTAGAGTCATTACCTCCACTCCTGCAGCTAACAATTCCCTGGATAAACCAGACTCCTGTCTGCCTTAAAGAGCTTAAACAGACTGCTTGAAAATGCAATGTATAGCATTTTCATATTAGAATTTGTCCTTCCTAAATGGGAAAATGTTTATGAGAAATATTATTCTCCCAACCTGCATAAACTAAGTCATGCTATGCTGTTACTTTTATTTCCTATCACTGTAGCTTTAAATTCATTTTAAAAGGGTGTATGTTTTGTTTCTAACTTAAAAGTGCTTTTACATGCACAGAAAGAATGTATGTTGTCCACAGGGCTGATTATATTACAATAGAATCATGTCCTCAATGCAAACATTTATTTTTCCGGCCTTACATTCCAGGTTAAGAAAGTCTGTGATGAAGTATATAAAGGGTTTCTGCAATTCATAGTGAATAGTGATATCACACACAGACGGACACAGACACACACACACACACACACACACACACACACACACACACACACACACACACACACACACCTACCCATACCTCTCAACCTGGAAACATCAAAAATCTGGACAAGGCCCATGAAAAATAGGTACAAATTTACATGCTGATTAACATCTAATTTGCATACATAATTAAGTAACCCCACCCACTCCAATGGAATTGTGGGATATCAACTTTCAAATGCAAACTGAAGAACAGACAACCACAATATGGCATCACTGACCCCCTGCAGCTATTCCAATGTCCCATTACCTGGCAATTTTGCCCCATTTACCATAAACACTAATATGTGCATACTGCTTTACTTCTACAATGATTATTTGGATTTTATTTTGACATCTGCTAAAGAAAGCAATACTGTCTCAATGAAAATAGACTTGGCATTAAAACTTCTCTGCCCTTGAAACTCACATTTATTGAAATAGCATTGAAACCCACACCATACACCACATCCAAAAAATGCATCTGGTTAGTGGTGGATAAAGATTACCTTTGGGCCGTTTTCAAATCATTGGCCCTTTGCACACAAAACAAGAAACATATACATGTCTTCTTTTCTTTGATACACCTTCCTGACTTTATTAAGTTATACTCCTTGTATAATACAACACGCTTGTTAGAGCGCATTTTAAACTCGTTGTTTGAACATTTTTCAACTAGGCTGTACTGTAGGCAATGAAACAAAATGCATTATCCAATAATGACAAAACTGCCCAATTCAGAACATTTCCATCATAAAAGCCTACATCCACACCCACATTATAAAAAGAATGACAGTAGTGTAAGCCATAGGCATCTTGCACAGCTTCTCGCACTTATTTTCAAGTTCAGTTTTTTTTGGGGGGGGGGCAAAAGGTCAAAAACCAGGGACACATTTTAGACATTGCTTGTATAATTTTGGAAAGTTGCTAGAATAAAATGTTCTTACCACCATGCATGTCACTGGCAAGTCTTGAACCCAGGACCCTATGCACTACAGTCAAAGCAACATACCACTATGCCAAATCAGCAGTTTCCTAAAAAACAAGAAGACTGAAACTTAATGGCTATCATTTAGTGAATTCAGTTCTCACTTCTCACCGTAGCTCTCAACCTCTTAGCACAAAAAACCTGGACAAAGCCAATATGGGGGGATGCAAATTCAGTTCTCACTTCTCACTCACCATAGCTCTCAATTCTTAGCACAAAAATCCTGGACAAACAAAAAGCCAATAATGGGGGAATACAAATTCTGTTCTCACTTCCCACCATAGCTCTTATCAACTCTTAGCACAACAAATCTGGACAAAGCTCAGAAATGGTGGTGGATAGGGATTTTAGGCTCTTTTTTACCCTGTACCGAAGGTACATGGTTTGAGCCTGAAATACCTCTAGCCACCAGGTGTATTACATGGGGGCATTTGCACACACACACACACACACACTCTCTTTGTAAATCCAAACCTGGAACAGCTGTGCATTTGTAACTCCAGAGTGAGGGGTAAATCCAATGCATTTGTAACTCCAGAGCGAGCGCTAAATCCAAAACTTTTCATGCATTTCTAAATTCATGGCTGTTCATAGAGCGAGTTATTCCCTGCAGTCTGTGCATTTGTAACTCCAAAACAAAATCCACAGCCAAACTCTGCTGTTCGTGCATTTGTAAATCCATGGCTGTTCATAGAGTGAGTTATTCTGTGGACTCTGTGCATTTGTAACGAGCGAGCATCCAAATGTTAACAATCGCTGCTGTTAAAACGAACAGTTCCCGCTCGCATTTGCAGCCAGACCAACTGGAAATGACAATGTGAGCCTACCTTGTGTAATAATAATTACGAAGAAGCAAATTCAGGAAGAAAAGAAAGTACAGTTTTGTACCTACCATAAATGTAGATGTTCGAGTGTTCACACTGCTGCAGTCATCACACATTGGTTATCCTGCCGTCAGGCGGTCCCACAGTTGGCCAGAGTTCCAAAGTCTTGGTCCGGTGTCGGTTGCTGTCGCTTCTTCCCTGATGTCAGAGCGCCAGGGGTATATAAGATGCATCCGACACCATTTTCTTCAGTTTTTCTTGCCCCAGATGTCAGGTACCCCCAAGTAGGTAGGCAATACATATTGCTAATAAAACATATAACAGAAATAAAAGGAATACCTTTGGTTACAAGCAAATACACCCCAAAGGTTGTACAGGATAGAAAGGCATAGATAAGTCCTTGGTCAGAGGGGATGGAGGGAGGGTAACCTGGACTGCAGCAGTGTGAACACTCGAACATCTACATTTATGGTAGGTACAAAACTGTACTATGTTCATCATGTTACACTGCTGCAGTCATCACACTTGGGTTGAATCCCAAAGCTAAGGCTGGGCGGTGGAACTAAACAGGGTTCGGAGAAGCTAGTAGGCCCTGCAGAACTGCAGTGGCAAAGCCAGCTCTGGTTTTTGAGTATAGAGGCAAGTGGTAGTGCTTGATGAAGGTGTGCACTGAACTCCAAGTTGCAGCCTCTAAAATATCCTTGGTTGGTACCCCTCTGAGGAAGGCTGTTGATGTTGCTGTAGCCCTGGTGGAATGGGGCCTAATGTTACCAGGCACTGGTTTCCCATGGTGTGTGTAGCAGAAACGGATGCAATGTTCTATCCATTTTGAAATGGTCTGTTTTTAGATAGCCTTTCCTTGTGATCCTGCAGCACAGTATACAAAGAGCTGGTCAGATTTTCTGAAAGCCTTAGTTTTATCTAAGTAGAAACGTAGTTGCCTGTGAATGTCCAAAGAGTGTAGGAGCCTTTCCCCTTTATTCTGGGGGTTTGGATAAAAGGTGGGCAAATGAATGGTTTGGTTTAGAACCACACTGGATACCACCTTTGGCATAAAGGAAGGGTTAGTTTGTAAAGCGACTCTGTCTTGATGAAAAATGATGAAAGGCTCCACTTCCATTAGGGCCTGTAGCTCTGAGACTCTTCGTGCTGAAGTTATTGCTAGCAGCAGGGCAGTTTTCCATGATAGAAATTGTAAATCAGCTGTAAAAGCTGGTTCAAAGGGCGACAATGTAAGTTTTTCCAAAACAAAATTGAGATCCCAAGTTGGTGTTGGTGCTTTCCGGGGCGGTCTTATGTTCTTAGCCCCTCTGAGGTACTGTCTTAGTAATGGATGTGAAAATATAGGAGGATCCGTGTTGTAATGAGCTGAAATAGCTGAGGCGTGGATCTTAATTGATGAAAAGGAAAGGCCTTTGTGCAACATCTCAGTTAAGTATTGCAGAATCTGAGGAATATTAGGGACAAGAGGATTTTGGCCTTTAGCCTGGTTCCAGGCGCAGAATCTTTTTCATTTGTCTGAGTAGGTTTTCCTGGTGCTGGGCCTCCTGGCCTCCAGAATGACATCCATAACAGCTTTAGAGAGAAGTGTTGACTGGTTGTTTAGGTAATTTGCCATGCAGCCAGATTTAAAGTCTTGAGCTGGCTGTGTAGAATCTGATTGTTTTGCTGAGTCAGTAGGTGAGGAATTTGAGGTAAAATCCATGGTGGGTCTTGAGCCATGTTCCTTAGAATTGGATACCAGTGTTGGCGTGGCCAGTCTGGAGCAATGAGTATCATTTGTGGCCACTCTAGTCTGGCCTTCAGCAGCACCTTTGCCAGGAGAGGCAGTGGGGGAAAGGCATACACTGTTAATATTTTCCAACTGAATGAGAGGGCGTCCACTTTCCAAGCTAGTGTGTGGTTATGTCCTTGTGCAGAATTTCTGTAGTTGATAGTTTTGGGGAGAGGCAAACAGATCTATGTCTGGGCTCCCCCATTTTTGAGTTATCGTGAATACTTGTGGATCTAGTTTCCACTCGTGAGGATCTATGATATTTCTGCTTAGGTCGTCTGCCAATGTGTTTTCTTTCCTGGCAGGAATTGCGCTTGTAGTTGAACTTGGTAGGTCAGTGCTGTGTTCCACAAGGTCATTGCTTGCCTGCATAGGGGGTAGGAATGTGTGCCCCCTTGTTTGTTTATGTACCACATTACTGTGGTGTTCTCCGTCTTTATTAGTAGTTGTCCCGGATGTAGGAGGTCCTTGAAAGCTGTTAGGGCATTTTGTACAGCTAGCATCTCTTTTTGATTGATGTGCAGATGCATTTGATCTGCAGACCATTTGCCCTGAATACACTGTCCTGCCATGTGTGCTTCCCCAGGCGTAATCCGAAGCATCTGTTGTTATTGTTTGCCTGGCTGTGGGTAAGGTAAAAGGCTGACCCTTGTTGATGTGACATGCCTGAGCCCACCATAGAAACTCCTGTTGAAGGCAGGGAATGAGTGGTATTATTGTTTCCATGCTGTGGCTGTGTTGAGTCCATACGCTTTTCAGGTACCATTGTAATTTCCTTATATGCGGTTTGGCATATGGTATTAGTAGTATGCAAGATGCCATGAATCCCAAGGCCTGCAGAATTTTTCTTGCAAGGAGTTGGGTTTTTGTTGCCATCATTTTGAAGTATTGAGTCAGTTGTCCTTGCTTGTCTGGCATGAGATAATCCATCTGGGCCATTGTAATTAAGCTGGCACCCAGGAATATTATGTCTTGTGAGGGCACTAGTTTTGACTTCTTTTCGTTTACTGTGTACCCTAGGCAACTTAATAGGTTTTTTGACAAACGCCAGATGCTGTACAAGAATGTCCTTGCTTTCTGCTTGAATAAGGCAGTCGTCCAGGTATGGATATATCTGAATTCCTCTTTGTCTGCAGTATGCAATTACTGGTGCCAGGCATTTTGTGAAGACCCTGGGCACAGTAGATAAGCCAAAGGGCAGTGCAGAGAATTGGTAATGAGTTGAACCTGCTATAAATCGGAGGTATCTTCTGCAATTTTGTCTGATAGGGACATGCAGGTATGCCTCCTTGAGGTCCAATGTTACTAGCCAAGCCTTCTTGCCCAGCATGGGAAGAAGTTGTTGTAGTGTGAGCATCTTGAATTTGGGTACTTCCAGATATGTGTTTAAAATTGAAAGGTCCAGAATGGGTCTCCAGGCTTTGTCCTTTCAGGGAACCAGAAAGAGTCTTGAGTAAAATCCTTGTCCTTGCTCCTGTGTAGGAACCTGTTGAATGGCTCTCATGTCCATGAGACCTGTAATTTGTCTTTGAGCCTCTGCCCATTGACTTGGTGGCAGGTTTGGCATTCCTTTTATCCTTGGTAAAGTGTGGAAGTGGAACCTGTATCCTTGAGATACAATATTTAGGACCCATTTGTCTTTTGTGATGATGTGCCAGTTGCCTGCAAAAAGTGCTAGTTTTCCTCCCAAGGGGGCTGCCAAGAGGGATTTGCTTGGCAGTCTGAGGGGTAAGTCATTGTGTTTGTCTTCTGATAGTTTGAGACCTGTCTTTTCCTCCTTTGTGGTTTGTGACACCCCATTGTCGAGGCTTGTAAGACCGTTGTGGCTGACCTGTGCCCCTTGGGCATCTGTATTTGCCCCTCTGTGGTCTGTCAGAAGCTGGAAAGGACCAGTTTTTGGTTGGCCAATTTCTGCTGAAACGAGGGGATTGAACCTGTAAAAAATCCTTGACCGTCTGCATAGATTTTGCCTTATCCTCCATTTTCTTTAAAACCTCTTCTGCTTTTACAACAAATAAAACATCCTGCTTTAAAGGGGCATCCAATAACTTTGCTTTAACATGGTCAGGTAAAGTTTGTTCTTTTAACCAAGCATGCCTACGAATGACAGACCCTGTCACTGCTGCTCTACAAGTAGCTTCCAATTAATCAAATCCACATTGCAAAGTATGCTTTCCCACTTGTTCAGCTGCATGCAACAAATCTTGCATTTCCTTGTAATCAGGCTGCTCTGTATGTGTGGTCATTTTTTGTTTTAATTGAGACATCAAATATTGTTGGTATTTCAGCATGTGAAACTGGAAATTTAAGGCCCTCATAGCTAGAGTAGCTGAGGTATACACTTTCTTTCCCCATCTGTCTAGTGCTCTAGAATCCCTTTCAGAGGGTACAGGATTTTTAGAGATGGAGGCCTTAACCCCTTTGGGACCCTGGGAAATGGTTTCTGGGTCAGCAACAGGGCTTTTATATAGGAACTTGTGTGAGTCAGGGACTCTGTAGTATCTGTCTGGTTTGGCTGGTGCAGGAGGTAGTGAATCTGGGTTAAGGCTAGATTCTGAGTAAACATCATCCACAATGGCTAACACGGGTGGAATAGCAAGTGGTCTGTGCTGGGGTAGTAAAAGGAACTCTCTGAGCCTTTTCTTAGAATCAGAGTAATCCTGGCCTTCCCAGTGGAAATGTTCCCTCATGGTATGTAAAGTTTCCCCAAAGGAGTAGTCTTCTGGGGGAGATGCTGAAGAAATAGACTCTTCAGCATCAGAGTCTTCATAAGGGGGGGGGGGGAGTATTCCTCTTCCTCAGAAGAATCTGAGGAAATGGAAACCTGGTCAGATGAAGCATAGTCCTCCTCCTGTCTAGGCCTTTTGTCAGGAGGGGGATGGGAACCCCTGATTAGGGTAATTAAGTCTTCAGCCATCTTAAGCATCTGTTTCTTAGGCATGGGGCCTTGAACTGGAGACTGCTGTACAGGCTTCTTTACTTTTAAAGTAGTTTTTAGCTTTGCATAGGATTTAATAGTAAGTGTAGTTGGTCTGAAGACACCTTCTGCAACTGAAGGCGTTTCAACTGCACCGGAATCCCCTTCAGCCATGGAGTCGGAAGGGCCTAAAGATAAAGGCTGTGGAGGGCCAGCCATCTCCGCTTGGGAGTTGGATGCAGCCTGGGGTTCTAAATCAGAGGTCGTCAGGGGCTGCATAGGAACCTCAATGAAAACAGGAGAACCGGCGACTGGCCTAGCAGAGGCCTCTGAGTCTGGTTTGGGTGTCGGCTGCCTGTCCTTATCTTTGCGTTTTTTATGCATCCTGGTCGTCGGTTGCTCCGACGGCATGGTACAATTAAATTTTCTACCAAAATAACGTTGGGTGAAATCAAACCAACATTTAATAGTTCGTTTGTTAAACCTAGCACAAAACCAACAACCTGTGACATCGTGGTCTGGGCCTATTTGCTTCTCACAAGAAATACAATTATTAACTTTTTCCTGACATCGGTCTGAGACAAGCAAAGGTTCCTCAACGGGGTACTTAGCTTTATTGAAGACTTCGGTCTGAAATTCGATTTGAAAATCTCAGGAGTCGGCCGACCAGCACTTGCGAACTGCTTCTGCTTCGGGCATCGCGTGGCAAGAAAGACTGAAGAAAATGGCGTTGGATGCATCTTATATGCCCCTGGCGCTCTGATGTCAGGGAAGAAGCGACAGCAACCGACGCCGGACCAAGACTTTGGAACGCTGGCTGACTGCGGGACTGCCTGATGGCAGGATAACCCAAGTGTGATGACTGCAGCAGTGTAACACGATGAACATCTGCATAATCTCCCGGAACAGAACCATTCCCTTGCAGCTGCTTGTGTAATAAGGCTCACAGAACAGACAACGTAATTCGAATATACAAAATGCACCTAGAGGAAACTAAACTAATAAAGCAATTAAGAACCATTCCCTTGCAATTGTTTGTGTAATAACACTCGCAGAAGACTGCGTAATTCGAATATACAATATAACCAAATGCATCCGGAGGAAACTAAACTCATAAGCAATTAAGAAGCATTCCCTTGCAGCTGCTTGTGTAATAACTCTCGCGGAAGACCGCGTAATTCAAATATACAACACAACCAAATGCACCCGGAGAAACTATACTAATAAGCAATTAAGAACCATTCCCTTGCAGCTGCTTGTGTAATAACGCTCACGGAAGACCGTGTAATTCAAATATACAACCAAATGCACCCGGAGCCAGAGGAAACTAAACTAATAAGCAATTAAGAACCGCTCAGTGTGTGCGTTTTCATTTTACTTGTCCTTACCTTACCTGCAGCAGCTGGGGAAATGCTCGCATGCAATTTGTACTGCTAGTATTGCTGCTGTTGGCTGGCCAGAAAGTACAGTGAATCCCTCAAGCGAGCTCTCAGCCAATTCCGACAGGCAGCACAGGCTGTCAGGCTGCTCATGAAGCTTATGTCATTGCACATGTGTCTGCACGTGATGATGTCAGCCCCCCCCCAAAAAAAAAGGTCAAGAAATTCGTAAATTAAGGGGTGCCACTCGGGAATCGTGGCACCCCATTATTTGGACCTCAAAACTGGTAAAAGCAAAGAAATTCAGTATGGTTGAGAGGTATGCAGCCTAACTTGAGTGTGAAAACTGTATTTTATTTCTTGAAACATGTACTGTCTTACTCTGTGGAACAGGATGCAAGAACAGTGAGATCTTGGTCAGAGCAGAGGTGAGCCAGAGTTCAAATCCAGATGATTCTCTTTTTAGGGACAGACGTAGCTTATAAATGCCTAGCTCTAAATGTCCTGTTTGGATACAGGACATCATTATTCTTTCGGGAAAACTTGGCTAGGCTTAGAAAGACCCTCTGGATCATTAGCCTAGTAACAATCTATGAGTCTATGGAGTCTAGTCTACTGATGGGAATGGATCACAGGGGGAAATGTTTCATTTTGGTGCTTGCCTGTACATATCTGGAGACATACTGCTGAAGGGATTAGTGGAGATCTGGGGGAAATGTTTTATTTTGGTGCTTATGTATACTTGAAATTACTGAAAGGAATGGAACGCTGGGGGAAATTTTCATTTTGGTGCTTGTACATAAGGAGACATACTGCTGAAGGGATCAGTCGGTTCTGGGAGAAATGTTTCATTTTGGCACTTTTGCACTATGTTTTGTTGACCGGGATGTTCAAATTTTGGTTTAACATATACAGTTATATTATCTAGTAGTTTAATTTTCTGCCTAAATACACTTGATGGCATATACTACAGAGGTTAGTGTTATCCAAAGAGCTCAATGTAGTGAACAAAGTGCCTGTGATAATACTGTACTTTACATGTGCATATGGTTGATTTAATAACAGTAATAGTAATATACACTGAGTGAACTGCCGGTCATATAAGGAATGAGACAGGAAAATAAGCACAGTAAAGCTTGTAAGTTCTTTTAGGATGTCTCTCTTTGTGGGGAAGGGCTGTGGTATAAAATAAGGCAGATGTAAATTGTACAGAACTAATGTGATGTAACTGCAGGTGTTGTACTACAATAGGAATAGAGGGAAATGATGCGAGAGTAAGAACAGTTCATAACAGTGGCAGCATACCTTGTTAGTGTTGTGGTTATAGAAAGACCTTTATTCCTGAGGGTGAGTTGTTCCATGCATTTCCATGACATTTCTGAGTAGAGTATCATTATATAACCTATGACTCTGTGATGTCTTCATGAGTTGACTTTTACATGAATACAGATATTTAGTGGGATGTCACCATTAAATGAAATTAGAAATTGATGATGAATCTTTAGGCTAGAGAAAGTTAAAGGCATTATTTAGTAATATATAATTATGTTTATTTTTAAATAAAAGGCCACCTGATGGACAAACGGGGATTGCAATGTTTGGGATTTAGGTGTAGAACCTAAGGTAACTATGCTGATTTATGACAGATTTTCTCCAGAATTATTAAGTGACTTGTTGCAAAGCTTGTAGCCATGATGGCATCTTAAAATAGCATTCACTGGACAAAGGATCATAGCAGTTTAATTTCCGATGTGTAGACAGGTAATGTTTCTCCCTGCAGGGGCAATCTAGCAATTAGTTAAAACAACAACAAGAACAACAAAAAGAGTTATTTACTATTGTGTGGACTTGTTTTTCAAAAGAGAGCGCAACATCATGTATAACTCATAAAAACTTTATAGTACTATACTAATGAAAGGAATGGTGTTAAATATATGTTGCATGGGACTTTTACCTTAAATTGCAGGAAACAAAGTTGTGAGCAAAACTTCATGAAAATGCAGGTATTGGCTAAGTCTGCCTTCAGGATGCTGGTTTGGGGAAGGAAGACTTTTTCTAATACAATTGTTACAGGCCATGCCTGTGTGCACCTATGTATATAAGATGTTTGTTACATGCCATACCTGTGTACATCTATGTATATAAGATGTTTGTTACATGCCATGCCTGTGTGCATGTATATAAGATGTTTGTTACATGCCATGCCTGTGTGCATCTATGTATATAAGATGTTTGTTACATGCCATGCCTGTGTGCATGTATATAAGATGTTTGTTACATGCCATGCCTGTGTGTATCTATGTATATAAGATGTTTGTTACATGCCATGCCCTGTGTGCATCTATGTATATAAGATGTTTGTTACATGCCATGCCTGTGTGCATCTATGTATATAAGATGTTTGTTACATGTCATGCCTGTGTGCATGCATATAAGATGTTTGTTACATGCCATGTCTGTGTGCATCTATGTATATAAGATGTTTGTTACATGCCATGCCCTGTGTGCATCTATGTTTATAAGATGTTTGTTACATGCCATGCCTGTGTGCATCTATGTATATAATATGTTTGTTACATGCCATGCCCTGTGTGCATCTATGTATATGTTTGTTAGATGCCATGCCCCGTGTGCATCTGTGTATATAGATGTCTGTTATATGCCATGCTCTGTGTACATCTATGTGTATAAGATGTTTGTTACATGCCATGCTCTGTGTGCATGTATGTATATAAGATGTTCGTTACATGCCATGCCCTGTGTTCATGTATGTATATAAGATGTTTGTTACATGCCATGCCCTGTGTGCATCTATGTATGCAAGATGTTTGTTACATGCCATGCCCTGTGTACATCTATGTATATAAGATGTTTGTTACATGCCATGCCCTGTGTGCATCTATGTATGCAAGATGTTTGCTACATGCCATGCCCTGTGTGCATCTATGTATATAAGATGTTTGTTACATGCCATGCCTGTGTACATATCTATGTATATAAGATGTTTATTACATGCCATGCCCTGTGTACATCTATGTATATAAAATGTTTATTACATGCCATGCCTGTGTACATCTATGTATATAAGATGTTTGTTACATGCCATGCCTGTGTGCATCTATGTATACAAGATGTTTGTTACATGCCACGCCTGTGTACATATCTATGTATATAAGATGTTTATTACATGCCATGCCCTGTGTACATCTATGTATATAAGATGTTTGTTACATGCCATGCCCTGTGTAGATCTATGTATATAAGATGTTTGTTACATGCCATGCCCTGTGTACATGTATATAAGATGTTTGTTACATGCCATGCCCTGTGTGCATCTATGTATACAAGATGTTTGTTACATGCCATGCCTGTGTGCATCTATGTATATAAGATGTTTGTTACATGCCATGCCCTGTGTAAATCTATGTATATAAGATGTTTGTTACATGCCATGCCTGTGTACATATCTATGTATATAAGATGTTTATTACATGCCATGCCTGTGTGCATCTATGTATATAAGATGTTTGTTACATGCCATGCCTGTCTGCATCTATGTATACAAGATGTTTATTACATGCCATGCCCTGTGGGCATCTATGTATATAAGATGTTTATTACATGCCATGCCTGTGTGCATCTATGTATATAAGATGTTTGTTACATGCCATGCCTGTGTGCATCTATGTATATAAGATGTTTGTTACATGCCATGCCCTGTGTGCATCTATGTATACAAGATGTTTATTACATGCCATGCCCTGTGTGCATCTATGTATATAAGATGTTTGTTACATGCCATGCCCTGCGTGCATCTATGTATATAAGATGTTTGTTACATGCCATGCCCTGTGTACATCTATGTATATAAGATGTTTGTTACATGCCATGCCCTGTGTACATGTATATAAGATTTTTGTTACATGCCCTGCCCTGTGTACATGTATATAAGATGTTTATTACATGCCATGCCCTGTGTACATCTATGTATATAAGATGTTTGTTACATGCCATGCCCTGTGTACATCTATGTATATAAGATGTTTGTTACATGCCATGCCCTGTGTACATGTATATAAGATGTTTATTACATGCCATGCCCTGTGTACATCTATGTATATAAGATGTTTGTTACATGCCATGCCCTGTGTACATCTATGTATATAAGATGTTTGTTACATGCCATGCCCTGTGTACATCTATGTATATAAGATGTTTGATATACTAGCTATTCACTTCCTTTTGCTTTCCATGTCTAACCCACTGCTCTAAATCTGCTATACCTATTATTCTATAGTTATATCAACTGCTCTAAATCTCTTTACACCACCTTTAATATAATTATTTTTTTTCCTTTTTTCTCGCTCTTTTTCTTAATATTATTTCATTTTCTCTTTTCCTTTTTTCCTCTCTCACCTACTAACTTAAATTAAATCCATGGTAAAGTGTTTTTTTTTACATTAATCTATTGTTATAATGTTTTCTTTAAGTAGATGCTTTGTATCTTTATTCACTTTATTTAATACTGTTTTGGAGCTTTTCTCCCTGGGTCTCTACTGAAAATGGACATATATCCAGTTAGACTAGCCCGGTCAACAAATGTAAAATAAAATAAAAATACAATTCCACTCACAATAGGACTTATGCTCATGGACTGTAATATTACATTAAATATAATCAATTTTAGGTTAAAAAATACCATATAATATAGGACAGGTCATATTTTGTGTTTATTATTTTGCCTATTCTTCAGTCTGTGCTTAAATGCTGGTATCCCACAATTCCATTGGAGTGGGTGGGGTTACATGATTATGTATACAAATGTTATGTTAATCAGTGTACAGATTTTTTGGCCAGTTGTACCTATTTTTCATGGGCCTTTGTCGAGATTTTTGATGTTTCCAGGTTGAGAGGTATGAGATGCACTATTTATCTAGCACAAACTATCAGTCTTAGAGGTCACTATACATTTAAAAAAAAAGAAAAAGTAATGCACACTTACTAATATGATGAATTTTCTCCTTTAACACTTCGCACTCAAAAGGCCACCGTGATAGTTGTTCAGAGTCAGATGAAGATACACCATAAAGATCTCTAGGTTTACGAAGTCGTGGCACCCGGCGTCCTGAATGATACTCGAATACAATTTGTGTTGATCGTGGAATGCAGTGGTCATGCAATAAATCTGCATACAAGACAAAGAACTACAGTTATTTCAAGCAGGTAAATTTCATACTGGCAGAATTTAAAATACATAACAGTCTGAATAATAGACTTTTCAAGACTCTAATAACTAGATGGTTTCACTGAGTAATCCTCTGTGGCCAGTACAGAAATATGCATAAACAGAAGTTGAAGAAAGATAATTTCCCAGCTATATAAAAAGTTGTGCACTCACCATGATGTTCCATCCGTGTTGTCCATTTCTATTCTTTCTCAACTGATAGATCTCGGATCCAACTCCGATACTTCTACCAGATCCTCAGATCAAAAATCTCAAGCTCCTCCCTTTACCAATAATGCCCCACTAACCTAACATACCTCAGATCAACAACACCTTAAAGGAAACAATAAAGGAGAGAAGAAAAAGAGTTGCAGCTCAAACAAGGAACAACAGTTCCAAAAGAAAAAAAACTATTGGGTCTTTCCAGGAGAAAAAGGGAAAAGGATAGGTGGGCAGGAAGTTGAGGAAGAATGAAAATGGACAATACAGATGGCATATTATGGTGAGTACATAACCTTTTTTTATCTGATACTGCCATTTTCCTTCATTCTTCAAATGATGGGACAGGTCCCCAGCTAGTAAACCTTGGGAGGCCCACATGGAAAGATATTCCAGAGTACCACAGAGCCAAAGGCAGCTCTGTCCATAGAAACCAAATCCAATTTGTAATGAGCGGCAAAGGTATAAGCATTAGTCCAAGTGGCAGATGCACAAATGTCATCCATGGAAGCCCTTGACCAAAAGGCTGGGCAGACTGCCATAAACCTTGTGGAATGTGCTCTAGGAGACTTATGTAAGGATAATCATGTTTTACTATAGACAAAGAAAATACAACTGGTAAACCATTTGGCCAATGCCACTTTGGAAATTGGCTTGCCCAGTCTACAAGGAGAGAAAGACAAACAACTGCTCAGTTTTCCTGAAATCCTTGGTTCTATAGAGATAGAAGCAAAGTTGTCTATGCACATCCACAAGATGGAGCATGTACTCTCCCTTAATTGAAGTTTGGAAAGAAAACTGGGAGATTAATAACCTGGTTAATCCTGGCCTCAGAAGCTACCTTAGGCAAGAAGGACAGGTTGGTTCACAAGGACACCCTGTCTTTGTGGTAAAATAGGTAAGGGGATTTTGAAGATCGAGCCTGGAGTTCAGATGTTTGTCTAGCTGATTTAATAGCAACTAGAAAATGGTTTTCCAAGACAAAAATTTTAGGTTTGACCTGGCTGAAGGTTCACAGGGAGTTTGGGTCAGGGCATGAAGCACAACAGTTATATCCCCAGGAGGAGCAGGATCCTTTAACAGAGGTCTAAGTAAAATGGCCCCTTTAAAAAAGGCTTTACATAATTTTGAAGAAGCTAGAGTAGAATTATTTTCACCTAAATGGAAATTAGAAATAGCAGTCAGATGGACCTTAACAGTAGAGAAGCTAGCTCTTCAATGAAAATCGAAGCTAAAAAATCAAGTGTAGCCAATACTGGGGCAGAAAGGTGGTCTAGATCCCTGCTAAGGGCCCAGAATACAAATCTCTTCTATTTAATCTTCTAAATCTTTCTAGAAGCTTTTTGAGAGGATAAAATATGACAGACTGGGGAGGAGAGCCAGGGCTGTCTAGCAATCAGTGGAACTGGAGAAACAATGCAGTCAGTTTGAGGCCTGTTATGTCTGGATGAGTCATACCTGTCAGGGGAGACGGGAGGTCTGGAGTGGGATCCAGTATCCAGGGTGGATGTAGAAGGCGAGGCCAGAGGAAGTGAAACCAAATCTGACCAGGCCAAAAGGGGGCAATGAAGAGAACTGTGCCCTACAAGCGGAATGCTTTCTGCAGAAATTTGGGGATAACAGGCAATGGTAGGTAAGCGTAAAGGAGACCGGAGGGCCAATCATGAATTAGGTAGACCAGTCATGAACTAGACTATCTCTCGGTGACTCCCCTATTGCAGGGATCAGGGCAAAGAACCTGCTGCACTTGTTGTTGAGGTTAGATGCGAATAGGTCACAGCATGGCTGGTTCTATTGATGAAAAATTCTCTCTGCTACTTTGACATTGAGAAACCTCTCATGAGGTATCAGAAAGGACCTGCTTAATTTGTCCGCAGTCACATCGGCTTTCCCTAGGATGTGCATTGCTATTAGAAACAGACCAGAATAGATTGCCCATTGCCACACTCTCACTGTTTGCGACAAATCAGATAAGACTTGGTTCCTCCCCATTTGCTGATATACCAGACACACACATATTGTCCATCTGAATAGCAATTGCCCTGGAGGGGAGAAGATCTTGAAAAGCCTGCAGCACTAAAAGGAATGCTCTCATTTCCAAGACATTTACATGCATTTTTGCCTCTTCGAGGGATCACGTACCTTTGATTGTCCTTCCCAAGTAATGCCCCCCACCCCAGATGAGAGGCATCTGTGGTCATGGCTGTGGGCATCAGAAGAACAAATGAGCGACCTTCAGACAGAGTTTATTGGAATGAATCCACTAAAGAAGATATCATTTGCATGCTTTTGTGATCTTGACTGGGATGGTTAAAGGATGCCGAAGAACAGACCACTGGACTGACAGTGTGTATTGAAGAATTCGCATGTGAAATCCGGCTAGAGAGATGAGAGTGGTAACACCTGCCATGGATCCCAAGGCTTGTAAAATTAGTTGTGCTGGAAAAGAAGAATGTTGTATTACTTTCCTGACCTAGGATTTAAGTGTCTGGATTTGAGCAGGAGAAAGACAGGCTGAGTGTGTCCAGGCAAGCACTCGAACTCCAGACTCTGCATACATGTGAGCTGTGATTTGCAGTAATTGACTGTAATGCCTAAATGGAGGCATAACTGGAGCAAGTTTTCCCTTGCCTGCAGGAGTAGATGCCTGGTTGGGTCAGTTAGAAGCCAGTTGTCTAGGTAAGGCAACACTTGGAATCCTAACAGTCTCAAGGTGAGCTGCTACCACTGTCGTGCATTTGGTGAACACCCTGGGGGCTGTGATGAGACCAAAGGGTAGTGCCCCGAATTGGCAATGACTGGCTCCCAGCTGGAAGTACAGATATATTCTGCAGCGCCTGTTCATTTTGATGTGATAGTATTTGTCTATAAAGCATATCCAATTGTCTTTTCACAGTAGAGGCAGAATGGATTTAACTGTGACCATCAAGAACCTTAAATATTGACACACTGGTTTAGTTTGCTGAGACCAGGGTGAGTCTCAAGTCTCCTGTCTTCTCTGGCACCAAGAATCATCTTGAATAGGTCCCAGATCCTCGCTGGTCTGGGGAACCTTTTGGATAACTTTTTTTCTGGCAGCATTTCTACTGCTAATGCTGCTGCTTCCTTTTGATTGGATGGAACATCAAGGATTCTTTTCACTCTTGGAGGGGGAATTTGGCAAAGTGGTATACTATAACCTCTGGATACAATTCTCTGCACCTAGGAATTTTTTGTTATGGATAGCCAGGCTCTCTGGTGCAGAAACAAACACCCCCTGGCTGTCTCCAGAAAGCAGCATTCAGCTACTTTTCAGGACAGCCAATAGTATTTATCTGAGAAGGAGTCCTGTAAGCCCTGGTTCTGCGGGCCACCTCTGCTGTGGGAGTGGCATCTTCCATTTTGAGTTCCCCCCTCTGCCCCATGAGAGAACTATTTCCTCGCGAATCTTGAAAAGGACCCTGGATTTATGGAACCACATTTTCCTATCTCTTCATTGATTCTAGGAAAAGGGTCTTTGAGTGGTAGAAACACACATCCCTATGGCAGATAGGGTCTTTCCATCTTGCTCACATCTGGAAAGAAAGTCCTCCATACTAAGGCCAAATAAGGAAGATCCATCAAAGGCAGCATTGATGAATGAAGACTTAAATGGCTCCACAAAATCACATAGTTACATCCAGGCATGTCTCCTAATGACTATGCCTGAACCCACCACCCAATAGGTACCTTCCTCTGCATGGGAGATCAACTTCATGGATACATTAGATACTGACTGAAGGGTAGCCAGTTGCGAGGAGACTATTTTGGTCCTCAGCAGACATGGGCCCAAAAAGTGATTTGGATAAATCTTTAGTCAAATCTCTTTGCAATCTTGTAAAATATGCAAGCTAATTCAACAGAGCAAAGGTCACTGAAGCATACATGCCCTTACTGAATCTGTCCAAGACCCTGGACTCCCTGTTAGGCGGATGGACAGAAAAGTTCTGCTCTGCAAGCTCTTTTAGTGGCCTCCAGCATAACCAAGGCATCAACTGTGACCCCCATGCTCATGTGTCCTGTCATTGGAAGGTGCTAACATTTTGTCTGGATGTTTAGAGATGGTCTCCACAGTATCTGGTTCCTTCCACTCCTGGTGAGAAATGAGATCTATAAGTTTGTCAGCCAGCAGAGTCACTTGAGATGTAGCTTGGCCAGACCCAAAAGCCTCCAGGAACACCAATTCCTCTCCACAATCTCAAAGGCAGAGCACCTGGGGGAAACCAAAGTCAATAGCAAAACTGTCAACATTTCCTGAACGCTTGGCTCCCACAACCCCAAAAGCACTTCACCCAAGGTAGGAGTCAGACTACAGCTGTCCATCACCAAAGCACTGAGGGGCAGGGATGGTTCTGATAACTGTGGAGCAGACTGTAGTCCCCTGGATCTAGCACTGATGCTTCATCTCAGAGAGTTCTCTAGCCCTGAAAAGCTCAGAGCCAGACAACTCATGGAAGAAACCAGATCCAATAGGGGAAGAGGTGATTGGATCTGAGGTGATTTTAATTTCAAAGTAGATGAATCCAAGATGGTCTGATCTGATTTTTATTTTTTATTTATTTTTTTATATTTTAGCAGGAGGCTCGAGGAAGGAGAAGGAAATGAAGATGTGGGATCTCTTACAAGGTCCTTTATCTTTGGGAGCCAATTTAGGCTTTCCCTTATCAGTTTTCTTTGAGAGGGTTTGAACCCCAGCTGAAACAGAAGTGGAAGGAAGAAGGGCATTCAATACTAGCTTGTTCCTCTTGTCTGTGAGAGCCCTGGAGTTGAAACCAGAGAAAATGGTGCAGTCTATATCTAAATGTGCAGCTCCTAAACAGTATACACATTCCCTGTGGGCATCTGAGTTTGGTATTTTATGCCCACTGGTGATGCATTTTTTTAAAGCCAGTAGGTTTATCAGCCATATTGGTTTAATTAAGCTATGGAAAGAAATAAGAAGTTATGTACCTACCATAACGTTCCATGTTAGTTGTTTTCTTCTCGCCTTCTTTCTTGCTGGATGGGTTCGGCTCTGACTCGGCAATCTACTAAAGCTCGAGAGCTATTTACTGGCTCAAGGCCCTCCCTATATCCCACAATGCTAGGCATCAGATCCCCAGATCTCGTTTGGCAGAGCTAACACCAAGGAAAGATTCGAGGACACCTGTCCAACCACAAGGAAAATCTATAGTACAAGGACAGAGGAGGACACAATGTACATCAGAGTTGTCCAGAGGAAGAAGGCCTCAAAAGGGGACTCTTCTTGGTCTGTCCAGGCTAGGGGGAAGGAGGGTGAGATGCAAGAAAGAAGGCGAGAAGAAGACAACTAACATGGAACGTTATGGTAGGTACATAACTTCTTAATGTTAAGTTGTCTATCTCGCCTTCATTCTTGCTGGATGGGACAGCGTCCCTAGCACCTTAGTCCTGGGTGGCTCATCGGAAAAGACTCTTGAGCACAGTGGAACCAAACTCAGCTCTATTCCTGGAGGCCACATCCAACTTATAATGTGAAATGAAAGTATGAGGAGTGGCCCAAGTGGCTGCGGCACAAAAAGATTCCATTGGTAGTCTTGCTTGAAAAGCTATCGATGTAGCTAAAGCTCTGGTGGAATGACCCTTAGGTTTAGCAGGGAGTTCTTCATGTCTGAGCTGATAAATCAATGTAATAATAGAGGACAACCACCTGGATAAGGTTACTTTGGAAACTGGCAGTCCTTGCTTGCCCTCGGCATAGGATAAGAAGAGTTGGTCTGATTTTCTTATTTGCTTAGTCCTGTCCAAGTAGAAACGTAATTGCCTATAAACATCCAAGCGGTGCAAATTTTGTTCAGCTTTGTTCGAATAGTTAGGAAAAAAGACAGGCAGATCAATAGTCTGATTCAGATTTGTTTCAGAAGGTATCTTGGGTAGAAACAAAGGATTAGGCCTAAGTGAAACTCTGTCCTTATGAAACACAAGATAAGGAGGACGAATACAGAGGGCTTGAAGTTCCGAAACTCTCTAGCTGATGTGATGGCTACCAAAAAGAGAGTCTTCCAGGAGAGCAATTTTAAGGAACAGAAAGCCACGGGTTCAAAGAGGGGGAGAATCAAGGAAGCCAATATCAGGATCAAGTCCCACGGAGGTGGGGGATCTCTGACCGGGGGCCTAAGCAACAAAGTTCCTTTGAGAAAGGCCTTGCAAAGTTTGTGGGACATGATGCTGGTTTCTGACAGGCCAGCATGGAAATTTGCAATAGCAGTTAATTGGACCCTAATGGTGGCAGAGGAGGAACCAGCTTGAAAGAGCTCTGCTAAAAAATCTAAAACATGATGGACAGGGGCTGTAAAGGGGTCAATATTCCTAGCCTCTGCCCAGAAAGAGAAATGTTTCCACTTACTAGCATAAGTCTTCCTGATGGCAGATTTGTGCAAAGAAAGTATGATTTCATGCACCAGCTGAGAAATTAACGGAAGCCTGGCTAAGGTTGGAAGTGGAGCAACCAAGCTGTGAGGTGGAGAGACTGAAGGGATTGGTGCAGCCCGCCCGACTGATGGACCAAGAGGTCTGGCACTGGGTCCAGATTCCACGGCTGCTCCAGCAGGTGACGATGCAGGAACGGGAACCAAATTTGTCGAGGCCAGTAAGGGGCAATGAGGATCATCCTGGATCTCAATGCGGTTGCTTTCTGAATTAGCTTGGGAATAAGGGGAAAAGGCAGGAATGCATACAGAAGACCCCGGGGCCAATCGTGAAATAGAGCGTCTCTGGGGGAGTGCACGGGAAGGGGGAAGAGAGTGAAGAAGTCATCGCACTTGCTGTTGATGTACCATACTACAGACATATTTTCTGTCTGAATTGCAATAGTCTCGGTGGGTAGAGAGTCCTGAAGAGCTTGCAACGCCAAAAGCACCGCTCTCATTTCCAAGACATTTATGTGCAGATGGTACTTTAGAGGTTGCCAGGTGCCCTGGACAGTCCTGCCCTGAAAATGCCCCCCCACCTGATCAGGGAGGCATCCGTGGTCACTGTGGCAACAGGAGGAGGAAGAACACACGGTCTGCCCTGGAGTATAAGAGGGGAGACCATCCACCAAGCCAGGTGGTCTTTGCATGATTAAGTGATTATTATCTTGTGAGACATTGGGAGCTGTTGAAAGCACCATTGAGTAAAAAGCATCCACTGAAGAAGCCGCATGTGAAAACAAGCCAGTGGAACTAGTATGATTGCTGCTGCCATGAGGCCCAAAGTCTTTAGTACAAATCTGGTCTGAATCCTGTTGCACTGTAGTAAGACCTGCTCGTGTCGGTGGATGTCTGACACTCTGTCGAGAGGAAGTCTTGCAGAGAGGTCTTTTGTATTTAAACTTGCACCTATAAAGACTATAGACTGACATGGCGACAATGCAGACTTTTCGAAATTTATTGATATACCTAGCTCAGAGCAAGTTTGGATGGTATAATCCCTGGCTCGTAGTAGCTGATGCCTGGTGGAAGCAGTGAGGAGCCAGTCGTCGAGATATGGAAACACCTGGAATCCTCGCCGTCTCAGGTGAGCCGTAACCACTGCCATACATTTGGTGAACACCCTGGGGGCTGTGGTGAGACCAAAGGGCAGGGCTCTGAATTGAGAGTGGCTGACTCCTAGCCGGAAGCGGAGAAACCTTCTGGAGTGCCTGTTCATTTTGATATGGTAGTATGCATCCTGGAGGTCTATGGAGCACATCCAATTGTCCTGACCCAAAAAGGGTAGAATGGACTGAAGCGTGACCATCCGGAACTTTGTTCTTTGAACAGACTTGTTTAGCCTGCTGAGATCCAAAATGGGTCTCCAGTCCCCTGTCTTTTTTGGCACCAAAAAGAACTTGGAGTAAATTCCGGATCCTTGCTGGTCTGCTGGGACTGGCTGGATGGCCAGTTTTTCTAGCAGTTTTAAAATTTCTAGCACTGCTTGTTCCCTTAGACCGGGTGGAATATCTGGAAGGGACTTGGTTGTTTGTACCGGGGTGTGGACAAAGGGGATCTTGTAACCCTCGGATATGATAGACCGTACCCATTTGTCTTGTGTGAGGAGTTGCCAGGCTTCTGGGTAAAGTGACAATCTTCCCCTGACTGCCTCCGAAGGCAGACAGTTGGGCAGCCCCTCAGGGGTGCTGAAAGGGTTTGTCAGAGAAAGATTCTTGCGGGCCCCCTCAGCCCCTCGGGCGGCATCTATTATTGTTCCCTCCCCTGCCCCTGGAGGGAAACTCGCCACGTGTGTCAGGCACGACTCCCTGGGGTTTCCGAAACCACATTTTTCCACTCTTCTGACCCTTGGGGTATGGTCTAGAGGGAGAGGAGAAACTGATTCCCATGGCAGAGAGAGTCTTGCCTTCCTGCTCACACCTGGTAAGGGTATCTTTCACCTGTGGTCCAAACAGAGCCGAACCATCGAAGGGGGTATTGGTGAAGGACGCCTAAAAGGGGTCAGCAAAGTAACATAACTGCATCCAGGCATGTCTTCTCAAAGCCACACCTGTACCTGCAGCCCTACTTGCCCCATCAGCTGAATAAGAAATGAGCCGCATGGAGGAGCTGACAATAGAATTAAGAGTAGCCAGCTGGGAGTTAATCTTATCTTGAGCCCCCGCAGCTGATGGATCCTGAAGGGTATTACCCAGTTCCTTGAGAAGATCCCTTTGGAGTCGGGTGAAATGGCACAGATAATTCAGCGACCGCATAGAAAAAGTCACTGAGGAAAACATCCGCTTCCTGTACCTGTCCATTGTCCTAGATTCTTTATTAGGTGGATGGACAGGCACCGAAGGGTCAGCCAGCTCTTTCTTTGTGGCTGCTGCAACCACCATGGCATCAACAGGGACACCCTTTGTCAAGAATTGCTTGTTGGGTGGGGCTGTAATAAATTTAGTGGGCCTATGGGGAGTCCGTTCCACTGTGTCCGGGGCTAACCACTCCATTCGAGCCACTACTTCCATTAGCGGGTCGAAAGGTGGAGACACCCAGGAGGTGGAAGGGCGAGAACCAAACGCATCCAGGTAGACCGACTCATCCTCCAACGGGTTAAGGGCAGTCCAGTTCCCCTCTCTGCTTAAGGATCTCTAGGATGTCTGAAAAGGAGACATCCTCAGAGGGGGATCTTGGGGACCCTTCCAAATCCTCCAAGTCGGTATCAGACGTGACTGACTCGGGGGAGTTGACATGTTTCCTCTTACATTTTCTCTTCCGTGGGGGCTCCTCTGAAGGATCGGGGGAGGCCTCGGCAGAGGAAGATATGCCCAATGGGGCGACCTGGAGCGTTTGCTCTCCACGCTTGGGGTCAGGAGGATGGACAGAGACCGATGCAGGCACCATGGGGGGAGGAGCCGAAGGGGCTGATCGAGGGGCCGACTCAGGAGTCAGCACACTCCTCATGACCTCGAAGGCACCCCTATCAGGCAGAGCAGAAGGTCCCTGCTCCGAAGAGAGGAGAACCACTGCCGGCACCGAGAGGGATGGCTCCGAGGCCGATGTCAGGGCTGAGCTCACCTGCGCCAAGGCTCCGAGAGGGAGAACAGGGTCAGACAAGGGCCCAATGCCACTCGCCCCGTTGGAGCTGACGAGGGAGTCTCGGCGCCCAGATCCCTCCAAGGACGGAACCAAAGAAGAGATAGGAGCCAACGAAGGAGCCAAAAGGTGTGGCATCGGTTCCAACGTTACCAAGATTCGAGCCCCAACCAGCTCCGGCTCCGGACACAAGGAGGGAGTTGGAGGAGGAACTGCTGAAGATATCGGGACAGCCACAGTCTGTTGAGATGGGCTGGTTAACATTTTGGCCAGGGCCTGCGATTTAAGGAGTCTACTGACCACCCTCTCTAAGTCATGATCGGATAGCCTGGAAGACCGAGATGAGTGGGAACTATGGCTTTTTTCAGATTGGAGCAATGGTGACCTCGGAGCCGAACTAACCGATTCTAGGGAAGGGGACCTAGAACGTTTTTGGCGCGAAGACGGTTCCGACACTAAGGTCGGAGCTGACTGAGGTTCAGAGGTGTCGGCTCCAGCTGGAGCCGAAGAGGAGGCGGGCGCTCCACCAGGCGACAGCTCCGAACAGGGAGCCTATGGCTTGGCGGGCTTTGAGGATTTACCCAACAAAGGCTTGGTCGGGGATCCTTCTGGCTTAAGTAAGCCTCTCAGGATGAGCTTGTTTCTACGTTCCTGCAGGACTCTCGGGCTGAAGGCATGACAGACTGAGCAGGAGTCCTGCAGGTGTAGGGGACCCAAGCAATAAACGCAAGAAGTGTGACCGTCTGTCAGAGACATCTTCTGACAGCACGAGTCACACTTCTTAAAACCTGAGACTTTGGTATCCTTAGACATAGTGGATACCAAAGAAGAAAAGTCACTAGTGCTTAAACACACAGAAAAACACACACACACTCTCGCACTAGTTAAACTAACAATATTAATAACTACACAGCTATATACTAATGCCAAATATATATATATATATATATATATATATATATATATATAAATATATACAAAAACTACAAGCCTACAAACTGTAGTAAAGTAGAAGAGCTAAACACTACCCTATTAACACAGGAAAAGGAGGGGAGATTAGCCACTAAGAAAAAGGGGGGCGGGAGGGAATAAACTCTCTAACTAAAAACGAGTTTCTGAGAGGGAATATTAGGGAGTAAACAGTGAATTAACTAACCGGAAAGCTATATATATAAGATAAAGTTGTAGAAAAAAAACTAAAGTTAACTTTTACACTAATATTAGAAGAAAAGATTAATACAACCTGGAGCCAAGTAAATTCGCAACCTCGTAGCTGAAGAGGCAAACGAGATCTGGGGATCTGACACCTAGCATTGTGGGATATTGTGGGAGGGCCTCGAGCCAGTAAATAGCTCTCGAGCTTTAGTAGATTGCCGAGTCGGAGCCAAGGATCGGCTCCGAACCCATTCAGCAAGAATGAAGGCGAGATAGACAACTTAACATTAAAACTACAACAACCTTTGTTTTGTAATAGGAAGGATAGAAAAAGGAAGAAAAAGATAACTACCAACAATGGTAGGCAGGAAATACTCTACAGAGTAGAGCAGAACAGAATTTTTGATAGCAACGTTAACAGCAAAGTACTAAAAAAGTACAGAGAAATTGGTAATACTCACTCAGAAAATCACATAGAAAAACTAAAACAGTAATCAAGGGAGGTAGGTGAGAGAAAGT